>NC_074682.1:50298005-50448005 GCF_029448725.1 Salvelinus fontinalis
CTAGAACCCAACTGTCTGACCTCGACTTCATCAGTCAACCAGAACCCCATCACCAGAACCCAACTGTCTGACCTCGACTTCATCAGTCAACCAGAACCCCATCACTAGAACCCAACTGTCTGACCCCAACTTCATCAGTCAACCAAAACCCCATCACTAGAACCCAACTGTCTGACCTCGACTTCATCAGTCAACCAGAACCCCATCACCAGAACCCCATCACCAAAACCCAACTGTCTGACCTCGACTTCATCAGTCAACCAGAACCCCATCACCAGAACCCCATCACTAGAAGCGGACTGTCTGACCCCAACTTCATCAGTCAACCAGAACCCCATCACTAGAACCCAACTGTCTGACCCCAACTTCATCAGTCAACCAGAACCCCATCACCAGAACCCAACTGTATGACCTCGACTTCATCAGTCAACCAGAACCAGATCACCAGAACCCAACTGTATGACCTCGACTTCATCAGTCAACCAGAACCCCATCACTAGAACCCAAATGTCTGACCTCGACTTCATCAGTCAACCAGAACCCCATCACCAGAACCCAACTGTATGACCTCGACTTCATCAGTCAACCAGAACCCCATCACTAGAACCCAACTGTCTGACCTCGACTTCATCAGTCAACCAGAACCCCATCACCAGAACCCAACTGTATGACCTCGACTTCATCAGTCAACCAGAACCCCATCACTAGAAGCCAATGTTGACTATGCAAATCGATCCATATCAGAATGGCATCACTGAGTGAAAACTCAAAAAGAGAAGAGGAAATATAGAAAAGAAAGGGGGACCGCAACGATTAATGTCTCTCTCCCAAATCCACTCGTTCTGTGTGTTCCAATCAGAGTGGAAGCGACTTCGAGCTGGGACATATCACAATCCCATCTCAGTAGTGTTGTGTCTCATAGGTATTAACTTACAAAGCCCATTATGCTGCAGAAACAAAGAAGCGCACGCAGAATGACAGAAAACTCTACAAATCCAGGCAGAGGGCTTAATCTCCCAAAGATATGCATCATCAGAACAAATCCCCACGTGTCCCCAGATTAAATTCATGTGTGCATGTGGCTGTGCACCATTAAAAACAGATGTGCCATTGTCATATCATAACTTCTTTACACAGATATGGCAGATTCAGCAGTGAACACAGAAATGCTGACGCGCACACATACACGCAAAATGTGAAACACCGGATGCATATAAATGCATGTTTACATTAGCAATAGGGTGCTTAAGCATAAACTCAAAAACACACCCACATATTATCATGCATGTACACAGAAATACCATCAACAATACCATAATCGTGCATAACTACACAATGACTTTTACTACAACACACATTAACAGCCCACGATAAGACAACATCATCTTAGTCATGATGCAAGTCTAGCTGCAGATAAGAAGCAAGGAAGTAAACGTCTCTGTTAAAATGTTTGAAATTTGGCCGCAATCTCCTTCACACCCACCTAGTGTGCGTCGCACATTTTGCACCCTATTCCAGGTGTAGTGCACTACTTTTGACCAGGGCCCATATGACTCTGGTCAAAAGTAGTGCACTATATTAGGTGGTAAGATATCATTTGGGAGGCAGGCCTAGTCAACACCTCTCTGTTTGGAGAGAATATCTGCAGCCCACCAGAGGCAGGCCTTTTCAAAGCTACGTTGCTCTGAGATGCTTCCTAACCTTGTTCACCGTCACTCAGATGATCTAGTTTACTTAGCTGCCTTCCAGATATCCAGAACAGAAGCACTCTGCGCTAGGTCCCACGCAAAATGGCCCAGTCTGATTCAGCCTCCTCTTTCTCCCCACACTGTGGCTGACCACAGTGAGTGGGGAGAGAAACACATGCACAATAAATTGTAATTCAATTTAAGGGGCTTTATTGGCATGGGAAACATGTTTACATTGCCAAAGTAAGTGAAATAGATAATAAACAAAAGTGAAATAAATGGTAAAACAATTGACAGTAAACATTACTCAGTTAAAAGAATAAAGACATTTCAAATGCCATAGTCTATATACAGTGTTGTGCAAATTATGTGCAAATAAAAAAGTACGAAAGGGAAAATAAATAAAACAAACACACTCTCGCCATCTTTCGCACACACACACCCCATCTCTTTCCATCTCTCGTGCCCACCCACACACAGCGTTTTTATACTAGTGCATGAACTACTGTAAATATAATACCTGTGACCATCTAATATTGAAGTGAGCAAATTCCTGTGCTGCTCATCTTGATTAGACATTTTTTAATTCTATTTCAATAGATTGCTCTCTTTCTCTCCTGTTGTTATCATAACTTGTAGCACATCACGACACAGTGGAAATCCATTCGTTATTTTGTTTTATAAAATCCTCATTGATAGCACATTGTTATGCGCCTACAATTGGCATTTTTTTAATTTTAAAAGAAAGTGTCGCCTGAGAACACTGATAAAATCCTTATGTCAGGTTGTAAGACCTTGAGGTAACACTGAATGTCTGTCTGCTGTGAGATGAAAAAACATTGGCCACAGTATCACAAGCTGTGCTTTCTTTTCCAAAAGACTTCTGAGATTGAGTCCAGAGCAGAAGTCCTCACCCCAAGGCACACATTGTGCTGTAGTCTAAGCCTCCATATGTCAAGTCCATGTCTATATATGACAGCTTAACGATGGTCAGAGCTGGCCAGACCCTGGGCAGAACAAATGTTGCAGGAGACAAAGAAAACTCTTTTAGAGACAGAAAGAGATGGAGGGAAACGGGAAAGAGAAAGAGAGACAGAAACAGAGACGACCACAGGGGCTGTCTAAAGAGCTGATCTACAGTATACAGTAAAGCTGTACAAGAGACAATTTCTAGCCTGAAAGCTGGAGAAAAAAAATCACCGTATCTGTCGAGTTGGTCAACCGCACAGGACTTCAACATTGCACAGTGCAATGCGGGATGCGGGTGATTGGAAGGGGAAATGTAGGCTGGGTGAGTTGAGGGGAAGGGATGTTGTTTTCTTTAAAGTGGCAGTCAGCAGTAGAAACAATAAAGATCCTCCCCGCCCCTGTTTCGGTAAAAAGCTGAGGGATGGGGCTTGAGCAATGTAACCACTCAAATGCATAGAGAGAGTGCTATGGATACAAGGACTGACATCCATAATATCAAAATTATAGTTTTTGAAGCTGTGTTTGTTTACAAAACAAGTGTATATTTGGCTTCTGATGGGGTAGGACAGCTACACTGAGTTCGTGAGGCATTTCTAAGTTATATTCTTCAAGAATCAATGGGTATTGTACATTTTCATTTATACGTCCCAAAATGTGTCAACTGCTGATTGCCCTTTTAACCTTTAAATACAAATATTATTACGAAGCTTTGTGATATGATGGTTTCCATTTTGTATGTTTTT
Organism: Salvelinus fontinalis; assembly: GCF_029448725.1. Taxonomy (NCBI): domain Eukaryota; kingdom Metazoa; phylum Chordata; class Actinopteri; order Salmoniformes; family Salmonidae; genus Salvelinus; species Salvelinus fontinalis. The sequence continues at coordinate 50,301,406 of NC_074682.1, forward strand.
CTTTAGATTGGCAGCCCACATGTACTACAATAATATACATTTAAAAATATGGAACAAAAAAATATGTTGAGAACTGAATATGAATTGATATGAGTTTGAGTTTGAATATTGTACCTGTAACCCCCAAACAAAAAAATGTCAAGCACAATAAAAAGTTGATAACAAAAAAAATAATGAGTAATGATTCAATGCTATCTGTTATCCGTGTTAGCGGTCGACCAATACTATCTGTTATCCGTGTGACCGTTCGACCAATACTATCTGTTATCCGTGTGAGCGTTCGACCAATACTATCTGTTATCCGTGTGAGCGGTCGACCAATACTATCTGTTATCCGTGTGAGCGGTCGACCAATACTATCTGTTATCCATGTTAGCGGTCGACCAATACTATCTGTTATCCATGTTAGCGGTCGACCAATACTATCTGTTATCCGTGTGAGCGGTCGACCAATACTATCTGTTATCCGTGTGAGCGGTCGACCAATACTATCTGTTATCCATGTTAGCGGTCGACCAATACTATCTGTTATCCATGTTAGCGGTCGACCAATACTATCTGTTATCCGTGTGAGCGGTCGACCAATACTATCTGTTATCCGTGTGAGCGGTCGACCAATACTATCTGTTATCCGTGTGAGCGGTCGACCAATACTATCTGTTATCCATGTTAGCGGTCGACCAATACTATCTGTTATCCGTGTGAGCGGTCGACCAATACTATCTGTTATCCATGTTAGCGGTCGACCAATACTATCTGTTATCCGTGTGAGCGTTCGACCAATACTATCTGTTATCCATGTTAGCGGTCGACCAATACTATCTGTTTTCCGTGTGAGCGGTCGACCAATACTATCTGTTATCCGTGTGAGCGGTCGACCAATACTATCTGTTATCCGTGTGAGCGGTCGACCAATACTATCTGTTATCCGTGTGAGCGGTCGACCAATACTATCTGTTATCCGTGTGAGCGTTCGACCAATACTATCTGTTATCCGTGTGAGCGGTCGACCAATACTATCTGTTATCCGTGTGAGCGGTCGACCAATACTATCTGTTATCCGTGTGAGCGTTCGACCAATACTTTCTGTTATCCGTGTGAGCGTTCGCCCAATACTATCTGTTATCCGTGTGAGCGGTCGACCAATACTTTCTGTTATCCGTGTGAGCGGTCGACCAATACTTTCTGTTATCCGTGTGAGCGTTCGACCAATACTATCTGTTATCCGTGTGAGCAGTCGACCAATACTATCTGTTATCCGTGTGAGCAGTCGACCAATACTATCTGTTATCCGTGTGAGCGTTCGACCAATACTATCTGTTATCCGTGTGAGCAGTCGACCAATACTATCTGTTATCCGTGTGAGCAGTCGACCAATACTATCTGTTATCCGTGTGAGCGGTCGACCAATACTTTCTGTTATCCGTGTGAGCGGTCGACCAATACTTTCTGTTATCCGTGTGAGCGTTCGACCAATACTATCTGTTATCCGTGTGAGCAGTCGACCAATACTATCTGTTATCCGTGTGAGCAGTCGACTTGTAGTGATGGGAAGTTTGGCTCTTTTTACTGACTCATTCAGTCAAAAGAACAAATATTTCAAATTTCCTTCATTTATTTCAGTAATGTCCAGACCACCCTACCGGAGAACGATGAAAGAAAAGAAAAATATTCTACAAGCCTCTTATTCACATGTCGTTCACCATAGGGGGCTTATTGGAGCTGTGTATTGTAACTGAGACTTATAAAAGTGTGCTTCAAATAATGTTATTTTGTGATTGCTAAGCATACAAATAAGATATTGTTAATTTGAAACAAGGTCCAGTTGCCAATCTCTTAGTTGCGGCCGCAACCGGACCAGATTGTGAACGACGCTTGGCGTAATGCATGACTGCTGCGAGGGAGAGATTAGCATAATATTGTTCGCAAACTGCAGCATCCCCCAATGTTTAGGTATGTCTTGAAAGTTTCAGAATGTTTAGGTATGTTTTGAAAGTTTCAGAATGTTTAGGTATGTCTTGAAAGTTTCAGAATGTTTAGGTATGTCTTGAAAGTTTCAGAATGTTTAGGTATGTCTTGAAAGTTTCAGAATGTTTAGGTATGTCTTGAAAGTTTCAGAATGTTTAGGTATGTCTTGAAAGTTTCAGAATGTTTAGGTATGTCTTGAAAGTTTCAGAATGTTTAGGTATGTCTTGAAAGTTTCAGAATGTTTAGGTATGTCTTGAAAGTTTCAGAATGTTTAGGTATGTCTTGAAAGTTTCAGAATGTTTAGGTATGTCTTGAAAGTTTCAGAATGTTTAGGTATGTCTTGAAAGTTTCAGAATGTTTAGGTATGTCTTGAAAGTTTCAGAATGTTTAGGTATGTCTTGAAAGTTTCAGAATGTTTAGGTATGTTTTGAAAGTTTCAGAATGTTTAGGTATGTCTTGAAAGTTTCAGAATGTTTAGGTATGTCTTGAAAGTTTCAGACTGTTTAGGTATGTCTTGAAAGTTTCAGACTGTTTAGGTATGTTTTGAAAGTTTCAGAATGTTTAGGTGTGTTTTGAAGGTTTCAGAATGTTTAGGTGTGTTTTGAAGGTTTCAGAATGTTTAGGTATGTTTTGAAAGTTTCAGAATGTTTAGGTATGTCTTGAAAGTTTCAGAATGTTTAGGTATGTTTTGAAAGTTTCAGAATATTTAGGTTCTACAAAGCTCTTGTCCTTGATTATCTTTTTGGCCTTGACATCGGGTGCTGTAGGTGTCCTGGAGGGCAGGTAGTTTGCCCCCGGTGATGCGTTGTACAGACCGCCCCACCCTCTGGAGAGCCTTGCGGTTGAGGGCGGTGCAGTTGCCGTACCAGGCAGTGATACAGCCCGACAGGATGCTCTCAACTGTGCACCTGTAAAAGTTTGTGAGGGTTTTGGGTGACACATTTCTTCAACCTCCTGAGGTTGAAGAGACGCCTTTGCGCCTTCCTCACCGCACTGTCTGTGTGGGTGGACCATTTCAGTTTGTCCGTGATGTGTACACCGAGGAAATTAAAACTTTACACCTTCTCCACTGCTGTCACGTCAATTTGGATAGGTGTTGCTCCCTCTGCTTCCTGACGTCCACGAGCATCTCCTTTGTTTTGTTGACATTGAGTGAGAGGTTGTTTTCCTGACGCCACACTCAGAGTACCCTCACCTCCTCCCTGTAGGCTGTCTGATCGTTGTTGGTAATCAAGCCCACAACTGTTTTGTCGTCTGCAAACTTGATGATTGAGTTGGAGGCGTGCATGGGCAAGAAGTCATGGGTGAACAGGGAGTACAGAAGGGGGCTGAGCACGCACCCTTGCATTTATAAATTGCATTTATTCTTGCACCATGCGAACATGTATTTTTATTCTCTATGCTGCCTGCATATGATATTTTTCTGCACGCACATTAGGGCTGGGCGATATGGCCAAAATATCATAGCACGGTATTTTTTCAACTTTTGACAGTGTGACAGTATTATATGTTTTTGTTAATGGAATTTATATGTTTAAATTAATGATTAGAATATTCCACCCTGAAACCATATAATTGTACGAAATTGATTATGGTCAGTAAAAGTATAATTAATGATGTGTGTAGTTTTAGTCAGAATTAGGGTAAAACAATATCTGTACAATATATTGTTTTAGTATCTTAAACACAGACTGTCTGAGCAAAATTCGGTGCCGACCTGGCTAGGCTGGGAGATTTGGAAGAGGGCAGAGAGTATTTCTCACGGTCGCCCTAATCTTTATCGGCTGGGTAGTGATACAGTATGTGCGTAGGATACCTACTGTTTGTGTGTGAAGGTATGTGCGTAAGTAGCCTGTATAAACTGGATGGTTTTGTACAACGGACTAGGACGTCCTCGTGAATAAACATTTTGGCTATTGTAGCTGGGACTCTGTTTCATTCAACCATAATCTTAGACATTCTGGGTTGCAGACTGAGCAGTTTAATTGAAGTTCAGTTTATGAACATTGATAACATAATTCACGTAACAGTTTTTGATTAATAAAAGTTCTAAATTTGCTTAAGGAGTAGTGGTGGCAACACATACATTCTAAGTTATTTCAATGGCTCTTTCTAAAAATGGGTCTTTCGAAAAAAAAATAAAGTAGATATTTTCATATATTTCTGCATGTCCTGCACTCATTTGATATTATTTCCACACTACCACATAGGGCTGCATGATATGGTCAACCAAATATTGCAATTGCAATTTGACTTGTGATTTAGATCAAAACACTTGGGTAAACTGTTGGAATTGTGGAAATAGAATGCTTATTCTAATTCTATAGTTAGAATATAATAGTGGGCAGTTTAAATAGTGTTTTTCAAAATGAGAACTGCGCACTGCTCGTGCTAGTATCGCTGCTCTTTATTAAGCTTTACGTATCGGCCTCAAGGCCTTCATCTGATCTTTGAGGCCGATATGTAAAGCTTAAGAAAGAGCCTTGATACTAGCAAAAGCAGTGTGCAGGTTTCTTGTTCTTTCTCATCTTATTCAACTGTTACCATGCACCTGCAACAAAGATAGCTCAGATGTGTGACTGACTTGTGAATACAGTGATGTTTGACATGACAACAAATGAAAATGCCAAGGATGAGTGATTTTGACAGGTTAGGAACCAAAGTGTTGGTCAGTGTTTCCTACGGGACCCTAATCTTTGGCTACATTAAATGTTTTCTCTTTGCTACCTCATGTAGCTAACATATTCATGCTTCGCCTATTCCTCTTTGATTTAGAAGATACTGTTGTACAAACATGCTGATTTAAGCCTACAACATCACTGGTAGCTACATTTGCTCTGACTCCGTACATATTTTAGCTAGCTAGACAGCTAACTAGCGATTAGCAGCTAACATGATTTAGCCACAACTTACTAAGAAAAGACAAACTAGCTGTTTGCAGATATAAGAACGCTTGTGCATTTATAATAGAAGCAAAGAGGAAACAGCATAGTTAACAACATTGTTGCATGACCATGTAGACTGAATGCAAGTGTCTATTGGTTGAGCAACAAATGTGCTCACTCCTTCAGTGACAGGGGGCGGTGCCAGGTCTGTGTGGAAAGCGACACGGAGAGAGAGAGAGAGAGAGAGAGAGCGGAGAGGGATGACAAGTAGAGGATTTAACTATAAAAATGGACGTTACACACAGCGTATCATATTTAAACCAAACATTCAAATACCGGTATAGAAGATAAAGTAAAAACTCAAACCGGTTCGTGCATCAATATCGGTATATAGTAAAATACAGTATATCGCCCAGCCCTAACGCACAGGATAGACTGTTGGTCGGAGCACGTCTCCAGAGCAGCTGAGCCGGAGGAGCGCGTCTCCAGAGCAGCTGAGCCGGAGGAGCGCGTCTCCAGAGCAGCTGAGCCGGAGGAGCGCGTCTCTAGAGCAGCTGAGCCGGAGGAGCGCGTCTCTAGAGCAGCTGAGCCGGAGGAGCGCGTCTCTAGAGCAGCTGAGCCGGAGGAGCGCGTCTCTAGAGCAGCTGAGCCGGAGGAGCGCGTCTCCAGAGCAGCTGAGCCGGAGGAGCGCGTCTCCAGAGCAGCTGAGCCGGAGGAGCGCGTCTCTAGAGCAGCTGAGCCGGAGGAGCGCGTCTCTAGAGCAGCTGAGCCGGAGGAGCGCGTCTCCAGAGCAGCTGAGCCGGAGGAGCGCGTCTCTAGAGCAGCTGAGCCGGAGGAGCGAGTCTCTAGAGCAGCTGAGCCGGAGGAGCGCGTCTCTAGAGCAGCTGAGCCGGAGGAGCGCGTATTCAACCCTGAATAAGTCACTCTAAAAAAACAAATAATGACTCTCAAGTCATTCAAAAAGAAACAAATCGTTTGCGAACTGCACAGCACTATTGACTTGCCATCTTTAGGTGGTGTGATGGAGTCTGTTAGTTGGGCATTGATCGATTCTTGCCTGTAATCTGTGATAAGAGTCATTGGTCATGTAGGATTACGGTCAGCAGGAACGATCAGGTAAATTCATGATATTATAGACTCAGAAGGAGAAATGCATTGCCTTGCTGAAGAACGGTACCATGCCAGACAAGAAGAAACACCATGAGATCTAGGTTCTGGTGTGTAGCGTTCTAGGCTAATTCTCGCAAGGTTTTTTATTTTTTTATTTTTTATATCTTAGAAACTTCAGGAGTCCATCTCCATCTTCTTCTTTACCACACAGTGCACACACCATGAATCCTGTCTATGCCTCTAAAAACTCAGAAATATGGTAATGCTATTCAGACTTTCTGCATCACAAGCAGTGCTGTAGCGGTCAGGCCAGAGAGCACTGGAGTTTGAGCTGGAGGCGATTATTTGGCCAGCAGTCTCCAGAGGTAAACAGGGGCCAAGGCAGCCGTGGCTCTCACAGCACTAGGCTAGCATAGGCACAGGGCTCTGGTCTTAGTACCAGAGGATTACCAGCCTAACAGCAGGCCTCCTACTTTATCTAGCCACTTCACCAATTTCCAAAGGAACTTATGGATGTACGTGTCTATGGAGAGGGGGAGACAGTGTGGGGGTGGTAGCAGCGTGTGTGTGGAGAGGGGGAGACAGTGTGGGGGTGGTAGCAGCGTGTGTGTGGAGAGGGGGAGACAGTGTGGGGGTGGTAGCAGCGTGTGTGTGGAGAGGGGGAGACAGTGTGGGGGTGGTAGCAGCGTGTGTGTGGAGAGGGGGAGACAGTGTGGGGGTGGTAGCAGCGTGTGTGTGGAGAGGGGGAGACAGTGTGGGGGTGGTAGCAGCGTGTGTGTGGAGAGGGGGAGACAGTGTGGGGGTGGTAGCAGCGTGTGTGTGGAGAGGGGGAGACAGTGTGGGGGTGGTAGCAGCGTGTGTGTGGAGAGGGGGAGACAGTGTGGGGGTGGTAGCAGCGTGTGTGTGGAGAGGGGGAGACAGTGTGGGGGTGGTAGCAGCGTGTGTGTGGAGAGGGGGAGACAGTGTGGGGGTGGTAGCAGCGTGTGTGTGGAGAGGGGGAGACAGTGTGGGGGTGGTAGCAGCGTGTGTGTGGAGAGGGGGAGACAGTGTGGGGGTGGTAGCAGCGTGTGTGTGGAGAGGGGGAGACAGTGTGGGGGTGGTAGCAGCGTGTGTGTGGAGAGGGGGAGAAAGTGTGGGGGTGGTAGCAGCGTGTGTGTGGCGAGGGGGAGACAGTGTGGGGGGGGGTGGTAGCAGCGTGTGTGTGGAGAGAGGGAGACAGTGTGGGGGGGTAGCAGCGTGTGTGTGGAGAGTGGGAGACAGTGTGGGGGGGGGGGTAGCAGCGTGTGTGTGGAGAGGGGGAGACAGTGTGGGGGTGGTAGCAGCGTGTGTGTGGAGAGGGGGAGACAGTGTGGGGGGGGGGGGTAGCAGCGTGTGTGTGGAGAGGGGGAGACAGTGTGGGGGTGGTAGCAGCGTGTGTGTGGAGAGAGGGAGACAGTGTGGGGGGGGTAGCAGCGTGTGTGTGGAGAGAGGGAGACAGTGTGGGGGGGTAGCAGCGTGTGTGTGGAGAGTGGGAGACAGTGTGGGGGGGGGGGGGGTAGCAGCGTGTGTGTGGAGAGGGGGAGACAGTGTGGAGGTGGTAGCAGCGTGTGTGTGGAGAGAGGGAGACAGTGTGGGGGGGGTAGCAGCGTGTGTGTGGAGAGAGGGAGACAGTGTGGGGGGGGTAGCAGCGTGTGTGTGGAGAGTGGGAGACAGTGTGGGGGGGTAGCAGCGTGTGTGTGGAGAGTGGGAGACAGTGTGGGGGGGTAGCAGCGTGTGTGTGGAGAGGGGGAGACAGTGTGGGGGTGGTAGCAGCGTGTGTGTGGAGAGGGGGAGACAGTGTGGGGGTGGTAGCAGCGTGTGTGTGGAGAGAGGGAGACAGTGTGGGGGGGTAGCAGCGTGTGTGTGGAGAGAGGGAGACAGTGTGGGGGGGTAGCAGCGTGTGTGTGGAGAGTGGGAGACAGTGTGGGGTGGTAGCAGCGTGTGTGTGGAGAGAGGGAGACAGTGTGGGGGGTAGCAGCGTGTGTGTGGAGAGTGGGAGACAGTGTGGGGGGGTAGCAGCGTGTGTGTGGCGAGGGGGAGACAGTGTGGGGGTGGTAGCAGCGTGTGTGTGGAGAGGGGGAGACAGTGTGGGGGGGTAGCAGCGTGTGTGTGGAGAGGGGGAGACAGTGTGGGGGGGTAGCAGCGTGTGTGTGGAGAGTGGGAGACAGTGTGGGGGTGGTAGCAGCGTGTGTGTGGAGAGTGGGAGACAGTGTGGGGGTGGTAGCAGCGTGTGTGTGGAGAGAGGGAGACAGTGTGGGGGGGTAGCAGCGTGTGTGTGGAGAGGGGGAGACAGTGTGGGGGTGGTAGCAGCGTGTGTGTGGAGAGAGGGAGACAGTGTGGGGTGGTAGCAGCGTGTGTGTGGAGAGGGGGAGACAGTGTGGGGGTGGTAGCAGCGTGTGTGTGGAGAGGGGGAGACAGTGTGGGGGTGGTAGCAGCGTGTGTGTGGAGAGGGGGAGACAGTGTGGGGGTGGTAGCAGCGTGTGTGTGGAGAGGGGGAGACAGTGTGGGGGTGGTAGCAGCGTGTGTGTGGAGAGGGGGAGACAGTGTGGGGGGGTAGCAGCGTGTGTGTGGAGAGGGGGAGACAGTGTGGGGGTGGTAGCAGCGTGTGTGTGGAGAGGGGGAGACAGTGTGGGGGTGGTAGCAGCGTGTGTGTGGAGAGGGGGAGACAGTGTGGGGGTGGTAGCAGCGTGTGTGTGGAGAGGGGGAGACAGTGTGGGGGTGGTAGCAGCGTGTGTGTGGAGAGGGGGAGACAGTGTGGGGGGGTAGCAGCGTGTGTGTGGAGAGAGGGAGACAGTGTGGGGGGGTAGCAGCGTGTGTGTGGAGAGGGGGAGACAGTGTGGGGGGGTAGCAGCGTGTGTGTGGAGAGGGGGAGACAGTGTGGGGGTGGTAGCAGCGTGTGTGTGGAGAGGGGGAGACAGTGTGGGGGGGTAGCAGCGTGTGTGTGGAGAGGGGGAGACAGTGTGGGGGGGTAGCAGCGTGTGTGTGGAGAGGGGGAGACAGTGTGTGGGGTGGTAGCAGCGTGTGTGTGGAGAGGGGGAGACAGTGTGGGGGTGGTAGCAGCGTGTGTGTGGAGAGGGGGAGACAGTGTGGGGGTGGTAGCAGCGTGTGTGTGGAGAGGGGGAGACAGTGTGGGGGTGGTAGCAGCGTGTGTGTGGAGAGGGGGAGACAGTGTGGGGGTGGTAGCAGCGTGTGTGTGGAGAGGGGGAGACAGTGTGGGGGTGGTAGCAGCGTGTGTGTGGAGAGGGGGAGACAGTGTGGGGGTGGTAGTAGCGTGTGTGTGGAGAGGGGGAGACAGTGTGGGGGTGGTAGCAGCGTGTGTGTGGAGAGAGGGAGACAGTGTGGGGGTGGTAGCAGCGTGTGTGTGGAGAGTGGGAGACAGTGTGGGGGGGGGGGTAGCAGCGTGTGTGTGGAGAGGGGGAGACAGTGTGGGGGTGGTAGCAGCGTGTGTGTGGAGAGGGGGAGACAGTGTGGGGGTGGTAGCAGCGTGTGTGTGGAGAGGGGGAGACAGTGTGGGGGTGGTAGCAGCGTGTGTGTGGAGAGAGGGAGACAGTGTGGGGGTGGTAGCAGCGTGTGTGTGGAGAGGGGGAGACAGTGTGGGGGGGGTAGCAGCGTGTGTGTGGAGAGAGGGAGACAGTGTGGGGGTGGTAGCAGCGTGTGTGTGGAGAGAGGGAGACAGTGTGGGGGGGTAGCAGCGTGTGTGTGGAGAGGGGGAGACAGTGTGGGGGTGGTAGCAGCGTGTGTGTGGAGAGGGGGAGACAGTGTGGGGGTGGTAGCAGCGTGTTTGTGGAGAGGGGGAGACAGTGTGGGGGTGGTAGCAGCGTGTGTGTGGAGAGGGGGAGACAGTGTGGGGGTGGTAGCAGCGTGTGTGTGGAGAGGCGGAGACAGTGTGGGGGTGGTAGCAGCGTGTGTGTGGAGAGAGGGAGACAGTGTGGGGGTGGTAGCAGCGTGTGTGTGGAGAGTGGGAGACAGTGTGGGGGGTGGGGGGGTAGCAGCGTGTGTGTGGAGAGGGGGAGACAGTGTGGGGGTGGTAGCAGCGTGTGTGTGGAGAGGGGGAGACAGTGTGGGGGTGGTAGCAGCGTGTGTGTGGAGAGGGGGAGACAGTGTGGGGGTGGTAGCAGCGTGTGTGTGGAGAGAGGGAGACAGTGTGGGGGTGGTAGCAGCGTGTGTGTGGAGAGGGGGAGACAGTGTGGGGGGGTAGCAGCGTGTGTGTGGAGAGAGGGAGACAGTGTGGGGGTGGTAGCAGCGTGTGTGTGGAGAGGGGGAGACAGTGTGGGGGTGGTAGCAGCGTGTGTGTGGAGAGAGGGAGACAGTGTGGGGGTGTAGCAGCGTGTGTGTGGAGAGGGGGAGACAGTGTGGGGGTGGTAGCAGCGTGTGTGTGGAGAGGGGGAGACAGTGTGGGGTGGTAGCAGCGTGTGTGTGGAGAGGGGGAGACAGTGTGGGGGTGGTAGCAGCGTGTGTGTGGAGAGGGGGAGACAGTGTGGGGGTGGAAGCAGCGTGTGTGTGGAGAGGGGGAGACAGTGTGGGGTGGTAGCAGCGTGTGTGTGGAGAGAGGGAGACAGTGTGGGGTGGAAGCAGCGTGTGTGTGGAGAGAGGGAGACAGTGTGGGGGTGGTAGCAGCGTGTGTGTGGAGAGAGGGAGACAGTGTGGGGTGGAAGCAGCGTGTGTGTGGAGAGAGGGAGACAGTGTGGGGGTGGTAGCAGCGTGTGTGTGGAGAGAGGGAGACAGTGTGGGGGTGGTAGCAGCGTGTGTGTGGAGAGAGGGAGACAGTGTGGGGGTGGTAGCAGCGTGTGTGTGGAGAGGGGGAGACAGTGTGAGGGTGGTAGCAGCGTGTGTGTGGAGAGGGGGAGACAGTGTGGGGGGGGGTAGCAGCGTGTGTGTGGAGAGGGGGAGACAGTGTGGGGGGGGTAGCAGCGTGTGTGTGGAGAGGGGGAGACAGTGTGGGGGTGGTAGCAGCGTGTGTGTGGAGAGGGGGAGACAGTGTGGGGGTGGTAGCAGCGTGTGTGTGGAGAGGGGGAGAAAGTGTGGGGGTGGTAGCAGCGTGTGTGTGGAGAGAGGGAGACAGTGTGGGGGTGGTAGCAGCGTGTGTGTGGAGAGTGGGAGACAGTGTGGGGGGGTAGCAGCGTGTGTGTGGAGAGGGGGAGACAGTGTGGGGGTGGTAGCAGCGTGTGTGTGGAGAGAGGGAGACAGTGTGGGGGGGTAGCAGCGTGTGTGTGGAGAGGGGGAGACAGTGTGGGGGTGGTAGCAGCGTGTGTGTGGAGAGAGGGAGACAGTGTGTGGGTGGTAGCAGCGTGTGTGTGGAGAAGGGGAGACAGTGTGTGGGTGGTAGCAGCGTGTGTGTGGAGAGAGGGAGACAGTGTGTGGGTGGTAGCAGCGTGTGTGTGGAGAGGGGGAGACAGTGTGTGGGTGGTAGCAGCGTGTGTGTGGAGAGGGGGAGACAGTGTGTGGGTGGTAGCAGCGTGTGTGTGGAGAGGGGGAGACAGTGTGTGGGTTGTAGCAGCGTGTGTGTGGAGAGGGGGAGACAGTGTGGGGGTGGTAGCAGCGTGTGTGTGGAGAGGGGGAGACAGTGTGGGGGTGGTAGCAGCGTGTGTGTGGAGAGGGGGAGACAGTGTGTGGGTGGTAGCAGCGTGTGTGTGGAGAGGGGGAGAAAGTGTGGGGGTGGTAGCAGCGTGTGTGTGGAGAGGGGGAGACAGTGTGTGGGTGGTAGCAGCGTGTGTGTGGAGAGGGGGAGACAGTGTGGGGGTGGTAGCAGCGTGTGTGTGGAGAGGGGGAGACAGTGTGGGGGTGGTAGCAGCGTGTGTGTGGAGAGGGGGAGACAGTGTGGGGGGGGGGGGGGGTAGCAGCGTGTGTGTGGAGAGGGGGAGACAGTGTGGGGGTGGTAGCAGCGTGTGTGTGGAGAGGGGGAGAAAGTGTGTGGGTGGTAGCAGCGTGTGTGTGGAGAGGGGGAGACAGTGTGGGGGTGGTAGCAGCGTGTGTGTGGAGAGGGGGAGAAAGTGTGGGGGTGGTAGCAGCGTGTGTGTGGAGAGGGGGAGACAGTGTGTGGGTGGTAGCAGTGTGTGTGTGGAGAGGGGGAGACAGTGTGTGTGTGGAGAGGGGGAGACAGTGTGTGTGTGGAGAGAGGGAGACAGTGTGTGTGGAGAGAGGGAGACAGTGTGTGTGTGGAGAGAGGGAGACAGTGTGGGGGTGGTAGCAGCGTGTGTGTGGAGAGGGGGAGACAGTGTGTGGGTGGTAGCAGTGTGTGTGTGGAGAGGGGGAGACAGTGTGTGTGTGGAGAGGGGGAGACCGTGTGTGTGTGGAGAGAGGGAGACAGTGTGTGTGGAGAGAGGGAGACAGTGTGTGTGTGGAGAGAGGGAGACAGTGTGTGTGTGGAGAGGGGGAGACAGTGTGTGTGTGGAGAGGGGGAGACAGTGTGTGTGTGGAGAGGGGGAGACAGTGTGTGTGGAGAGGGGGAGACAGTGTGTGTGGAGAGAGGGAGACAGTGTGTGTGTGGAGAGAGGGAGACAGTGTGTGTGTGGAGAGAGGGAGACAGTGTGTGTGTGGAGAGAGGGAGACAGTGTGTGTGTGGAGAGAGGGAGACAGTGTGTGTGTGGAGAGAGGGAGACAGTGTGTGTGTGGAGAGGGGGAGACAGTGTGTGTGTGGAGAGAGGGAGACAGTGTGTGTGTGGAGAGAGGGAGACAGTGTGTGTGGAGAGAGGGAGACAGTGTGTGTGGAGAGAGGGAGACAGTGTGTGTGTGGAGAGAGGGAGACAGTGTGTGTGTGGAGAGAGGGAGACAGTGTGTGTGTGGAGAGGGGGAGACAGTGTGTGTGTGGAGAGGGGGAGACAGTGTGTGTGTGGAGAGGGGGAGACAGTGTGTGTGTGGAGAGGGGGAGACAGTGTGTGTGTGGAGAGAGGGAGACAGTGTGTGTGGAGAGAGGGAGACAGTGTGTGTGGAGAGAGGGGGACAGTGTGTGTGTGGAGAGAGGGGGACAGTGTGTGTGTGGAGAGAGGGGGACAGTGTGTGTGGAGAGAGGGAGACAGTGTGTGTGTGGAGAGGGGGAGACAGTGTGTGTGTGGAGAGAGGGAGACAGTGTGTGTGGAGAGAGGGAGACAGTGTGTGTGGAGAGAGGGAGACAGTGTGTGTGGAGAGAGGGGGAGACAGTGTGTGTGTGGAGAGAGGGGGACAGTGTGTGTGTGGAGAGAGGGGGACAGTGTGTGTGGAGAGAGGGAGACAGTGTGTGTGTGGAGAGAGGGAGACAGTGTGTGTGTGGAGAGGGGGAGACAGTGTGTGTGTGGAGAGGGGGAGACAGTGTGTGTGTGGAGAGAGGGAGACAGTGTGTGTGTGGAGAGAGGGAGACAGTGTGTGTGGAGAGAGGGACACAGTGTGTGTGGAGAGAGGGGGACAGTGTGTGTGTGGAGATAGGGGGACAGTGTGTGTGTGGAGAGAGGGGGACAGTGTGTGTGGAGAGAGGGAGACAGTGTGTGTGTGGAGAGGGGGAGACAGTGTGTGTGTGGAGAGAGGGAGACAGTGTGTGTGGAGAGAGGGAGACAGTGTGTGTGGAGAGAGGGAGACAGTGTGTGTGTGGAGAGAGGGGGACAGTGTGTGTGTGTGGAGAGAGGGGGACAGTGTGTGTGGAGAGAGGGAGACAGTGTGTGTGGAGAGAGGGGGACAGTGTGTGTGTGGAGATAGGGGGACAGTGTGTGTGTGGAGAGAGGGGGACAGTGTGTGTGGAGAGAGCGAGACAGTGTGTGTGTGGAGAGGGGGAGACAGTGTGTGTGTGGAGAGAGGGAGACAGTGTGTGTGGAGAGAGGGAGACAGTGTGTGTGGAGAGAGGGAGACAGTGTGTGTGTGGAGAGAGGGGGACAGTGTGTGTGTGGAGAGAGGGGGACAGTGTGTGTGTGGAGAGAGGGGGACAGTGTGTGTGGAGAGAGGGAGACAGTGTGTGTGGAGAGAGGGGGACAGTGTGTGTGTGGAGAGAGGGGGACAGTGTGTGTGGAGAGAGGGGGAGACAGTGTGTGTGTGGAGAGAGGGGGACAGTGTGTGTGGAGAGAGGGGGAGACAGTGTGTGTGTGGAGAGAGGGGGACAGTGTGTGTGGAGAGAGGGAGACAGTGTGTGTGGAGAGAGGGGGACAGTGTGTGTGGAGAGAGGGAGATAGTGTGTGTGGAGAGAGGGGGACAGTGTGTGTGGAGAGAGGGAGACAGTGTGTGTGGAGAGAGGGGGACAGTGTGTGTGGAGAGAGGGGGACAGTGTGTGTGGAGAGAGGGAGACAGTGTGTGTGGAGAGAGGGGGACAGTGTGTGTGGAGAGAGGGGGACAGTGTGTGTGGAGAGAGGGGGACAGTGTGTGTGTGGGGAGAGGGGGACAGTGTGTGTGGAGAGAGGGAGACAGTGTGTGTGGAGAGAGGGGGACAGTGTGTGTGTGTGGAGAGAGGGGGACAGTGTGTGTGTGGAGAGAGGGGGACAGTGTGTGTGTGGAGAGAGGGGGACAGTGTGTGTGGAGAGAGGGGGACAGTGTGTGTGTGGAGAGAGGGGGACAGTGTGTGTGGAGAGAGGGGGAGACAGTGTGTGTGTGGAGAGAGGGGGACAGTGTGTGTGGAGAGAGGGAGACAGTGTGTGTGGAGAGAGGGGGACAGTGTGTGTGGAGAGAGGGGGACAGTGTGTGTGGAGAGAGGGAGACAGTGTCGGTGGAGAGAGGGGGAGACAGTGTGTGTGTGGAGAGGGGGAGACAGTGTGTGTGTGGAGAGAGGGAGACAGTGTGTGTGTGGAGAGAGGGGGACAGTGTGTGTGGAGAGAGGGAGACAGTGTGTGTGGAGAGAGGGAGACAGTGTGTGTGTGTGGAGAGAGGGAGACAGTGTGTGTGTGGAGAGAGGGGGACAGTGTGTGTGTGGAGAGAGGGGGAGACAGTGTGTGTGTGGAGAGAGGGGGACAGTGTGTGTGTGGAGAGAGGGGGAGACAGTGTGTGTGTGGAGAGAGGGAGACAGTGTGTGTGTGGAGAGAGGGAGACAGTGTGTGTGTGGAGAGAGGGAGACAGTGTGTGTGTGGAGAGGGGGAGACAGTGTGTGGGTGGTAGCAGCGTGTGTGTGGAGAGGGGGAGACAGTGTGTGGGTGGTAGCAGCGTGTGTGTGGAGAGGGGGAGACAGTGTGTGGGTGGTAGCAGCGTGTGTGTGGAGAGGGGGAGACAGTGTGTGGGTGGTAGCAGCGTGTGTGTGGAGAGGGGGAGACAGTGTGTGGGTGGTAGCAGCGTGTGTGTGGAGAGGGGGAGACAGTGTGTGGGTGGTAGCAGCGTGTGTGTGGAGAGGGGGAGACAGTGTGGGGGTGGTAGCAGCGTGTGTGTGGAGAGAGGGAGACAGTGTGGGGGTGGTAGCAGCGTGTGTGTGGAGAGGGGGAGACAGTGTGTGGGTGGTAGCAGCGTGTGTGTGGAGAGGGGGAGACAGTGTGTGGGTGGTAGCAGCGTGTGTGTGGAGAGGGGGAGACAGTGTGGGGGTGGTAGCAGCGTGTGTGTGGAGAGAGGGAGACAGTGTGGGGGTGGTAGCAGCGTGTGTGTGGAGAGGGGGAGACAGTGTGTGGGTGGTAGCAGCGTGTGTGTGGAGAGGGGGAGAAAGTGTGGGGGTGGTAGCAGTGTGTGTGTGGAGAGGGGGAGACAGTGTGTGTGTGGAGAGAGGGAGACAGTGTGTGTGTGGAGAGGGGGAGACAGTGTGTGTGTGGAGAGAGGGAGACAGTGTGTGTGGAGAGAGGGAGACAGTGTGTGTGTGGAGAGGGGGAGACAGTGTGTGTGTGGAGAGGGGGAGACAGTGTGTGTGTGGAGAGAGGGGGAGACAGTGTGTGTGTGGAGAGGGGGAGACAGTGTGTGTGGAGAGAGGGAGACAGTGTGTGTGGAGAGAGGGAGACAGTGTGTGTGTGGAGAGGGGGAGACAGTGTGTGTGGAGAGAGGGGGAGACAGTGTGTGTGGAGAGAGGGGGAGACAGTGTGTGTGGAGAGGGGGAGACAGTGTGTGTGGAGAGGGGGAGACAGTGTGTGTGGAGAGAGGGGGAGACAGTGTGTGTGGAGAGGGGGAGACAGTGTGTGTGGAGAGGGGGAGACAGTGTGTGTGGAGAGGGGGAGACAGTGTGTGTGTGGAGAGAGGGGGAGACAGTGTGTGTGTGGAGAGGGGGAGACAGTGTGTGTGTGGAGAGGGGGAGACAGTGTGTGTGTGGAGAGAGGGAGACAGTGTGTGTGTGGAGAGAGGGGGAGACAGTGTGTGTGTGGAGAGAGGGGGAGACAGTGTGTGTGTGGAGAGAGGGGGAGACAGTGTGTGTGTGGAGAGAGGGGGAGACAGTGTGTGTGTGGAGAGAGGGGGAGACAGTGTGTGTGTGGAGAGAGGGGGAGACAGTGTGTGTGTGGAGAGAGGGGGAGACAGTGTGTGTGTGGAGAGGGGGAGACAGTGTGTGTGTGGAGAGAGGGAGACAGTGTGTGTGTGGAGAGAGGGAGACAGTGTGTGTGTGGAGAGGGGGAGACAGTGTGTGTGTGGAGAGAGGGAGACAGTGTGTGTGTGGAGAGAGGGAGACAGTGTGTGTGGAGAGAGGGGGAGACAGTGTGTGTGTAGAGAGAGGGAGACAGTGTGTGTGGAGAGGGGGAGACAGTGTGTGTGTGGAGAGGGGGAGACAGTGTGTGTGTGGAGAGGGGGAGACAGTGTGTGTGTGGAGAGAGGGAGACAGTGTGTGTGTGGAGAGAGGGAGACAGTGTGTGTACCGGGTGGAACTATGAACCCACCACTACCAACCCAGATAGTGCCACTAATGCATTATTCAGAAGCTTCAAATGTGAAACTTTGGGCAGTTTTGTCCCAGGGGGCGTATAGGGGGTAAGGGCTTTTCTATCTTATAAAACAATCGTACTACCACTGGTAACCGCTAGCAAACGTGATTTTCATGGGCAGTGGGACTCTCTAATCAATACATGGCTCTAGGAAGTGTGTTGCAGTTTACTAATTTTACAAAATGTGTACCATCACTGAGCATTATTTGGTGTAAACTCGCAATATTTAGGGAATGATTTTTATGTGCCTGAATCCAGACAGATACAAATAAATCAGTGGAACTTGTGATTACTTTCCTCAGTAAAGCAAACAGACTTTTGATTTATTTACCTAACCTAAAAATAGATAGGCTACTCATATCAAACATATATCAAATGTATTTATAAAGCCCTTTTTACGTCAGCAGATGTCACAAAGTGCTATACAGACACTCAGCCTAAAACCCCAAACAGCAAGCAATGCAGATGCAGAAGCTGCTATTTACCATATACTCACTTTTTATGACACCTAGATACCGGAAAGCACCTTTATTCTTGGCCTCCTTTTTCTTAGCCTCCTTTTTCTTAGCCTCCATTAACAGTTACAGATGGAAATACCAGTAAAGTGAGACAAGCAAATCATCAATTTTCAGTCTTTTGCTCTGTGACAAAGGCCAAATGTCTTCCACAAAAGCTAAATTCCCAAGGAAACACTGAGCCTGGTGATAATCGTAGGAAATTCATGACATCCTACTATGACAAAAAAACGCTAAATCATGTTATTTTGTTGATGCTTTCAACACCATTATAGCACTTACGAGCATTGGCCAAATGCCAAGGCACTTCAGAGAGATTCACAGAATCTTGGTAAAACGGTCTAAATGCTACTAGTAAATTTTACGTTTGCACCATTACATTCCTACATTACAATTATGTTATGACTGAAAATTCAGCACGTTGTAAAAACTATGGGGGGTATCAATGTAAATTGAGTATGACCAATTATGTGTTGTATTTGTTTATATGTCAATGAAACTTAAATAAATGTTTTTTTTTTTTTTAAGTAATAATAAAAAATAGGACAGACTTGAAAATGTTGATTTCAAAACATACACATTTGAGGAATCACATACAAATTATAGAAAATGTTAACTTGAACAACTGCAAGTAGGGGCGTACTGCTGGAAACCATTTCAAATTCAGTATCATACAGTACACTACACAGTATCTGTTGAAACGGTTTTGGAGCCAAACTGACCGTTCTTGGTACACGAGTCACTTTAAAGAAATACACTGAGTCCCATCACCAAATCTCATTTTAGGGACACTCATTGTTAATTAACACTTTCAGTCTGCCTCTGTGTTGCCAAGTTTTTTTAATTTTTTTATTTATTTCACCTTTATTTAACCAGGTAGGCTAGTTGAGAACAAGTTCTCATTTGCAACTGCGACCTGGCCAAGATAAAGCATAGCAGTGTGAACAGACAACAACACAGAGTTACACATGGAGTAAACAATAAACAAGTCAATAACATGGTAGAAAAAAAGAGAATCTATATACAATGTGTGCAAAAGGCATGAGGAGGTAGGCAATAAATCGAATAATTACAATTTAGCAGATTAACACTGGAGTGATAAATCATCAGATGATCATGTGCAAAGTAGAGATACTGGTGTGTAAAAGAGCAGAAAAGTAAATAAATAAAAGCAGTATGGGGGTGAGGTAGGTAAATGGCTGGGCTATATACCGATGGACTATGTACAGCTGCAGCGATCGGTTAGCTGCTCAGAAGTCCTTTAGGCAACACCAGATCTTAAACCATCTTCTATCCACAGTAAATAAAAGAACATTGAAAAGTTATTAAACCATCTTGGAACACAGTAAATGCCATTGAAATAGACTATTGCCTAGTTTCAAATCGACCCCTCACCTCTACACCCAAAGCACGTATGTAGATTTGAAAGTATTGGATAGATATAAGCAAGCTAGTAATAATATAGCTCCATTTTGGTCTTCGATTTGCTAGAGCTAAACTACATTGTCTCCACCATATTGTTTTGCCTATCCAATCCTTCTAGATCAATTACCTAGAGGCCTGGTGGGCTATAGAGATTTGGTTAAAAGGTTATGGTTACGTTACGGTTCAGGGTTATTTGTTGGCATGTCAGTCACGTCCCTTTTCGTCACACCCCATCTGTGTCAGTTTCCGCCAAACAACCCAGAAGCGATAGTCACCACAACCTCCTGGCAGACGAGCCGGGTTCCTGGGGCAGCAGGTGTTCGACTGTAACCCGGAGAGCGTGAATGAGCCACCCACCCACCCCCTGGTCCCGGGCCAAAGACATAGGAGCAGGTGTGGAGCAGAGTGGAGCACTGCAGATGAACTAAGGAACACACGGAGCCCAGATCAATTAAACAGCCTAATAGTCCGGGATTCATAAAGCCTCTCTCGTTTGTAACCCCTATTTGTCATCTTTACAACCCCTTCCTTCCATCCATCTCCCCCTCCTCCCTCGGCTGAGGTTTATACCCAGGGTCGGTAAACAGTAATCAATGACCCAAAACGATGGACTGCTTCATATTAACAATTTATCTGCGGGTTGGGGGGTACCTAGAATCAGCTAAGAGGCTGCCCCAAGAGCCCCCAGATATGCATTCAGTGGAGGTTCACATATCACCATAAATCCATAACGTATTCAGTTGGGAGATCTGGGTTACTAGCGCATAAACCCTGTAATGTACATACTGCTTACAACAGACCTGGTCTATATGAGATTATAAACTGAGTGGTTTGAGTCCTGAATGCTGATTGGCTGACAGCCGTGGTATATCAGTCCGTATACCACGGGTATGGCAAAACATTTGTTTTTAATGCTCTATTTACGTTTGTATTCAGTTTATAATAGCAATAATGCACCTCGGGGTTTGTGATATATGGCCAATATACCACGGCTAAGGGCTGTATCCAGGCACTCCACATTGTGAAAATCCCTTAGTCGTGGTATATTGAGCATATACCACACCCCTCATGCCTTATTACTTAATTATAAACTGGGTGGATCGAGCCCTGAATGCTGATTGGCTAAAAGCCGTGGTATATCAGACAATATGCCATGGGTATGACAAAACGTTTATTTTTACTACTCTAATTATGTTGGTAACCAGTTTATAATAGCAATAAGGCACCTCGGGGTTTGTGATATATGGCCAGTATACCACAGCTAATGGCTGTGTCCTAGCACTCCGTGTTGCGTCATAGGTAAGAACAGCCCTTAGCTGTGGTATATTACCCAAATACCACACCCCCCGTGCCTTATTGCTTAAATATACCACGGCTGTCAGCCAATCAGCATTCAGGGCTCGATCCACCCAGTTTATAATGTCTGATATACCTTATTGGTTAAATATGATTATGACCAGGTTTAATAGATGTCATAGACAACATTCATTTGGGAGCCCATGGCTCTAATATAGACACAAATGTTCCACCCTCGTCCTATAGTGTTACCGTGGTGAAGGTCTAAAACCGATGCTCCGCCATGGTCAATATGGGTTCAAGGGCAATCCCTAGCGGCTTTCAGAGTCTGCTAATTCTTGTTGTGGATCAGAATCCTAATTGGATAATTACACTCATTGATTGGATGGTGAAAGAAAGAGGCCCTCCCCTCTCGCTCGGTTTCCCCAACCTATTAGATTCTAGCCTAGTAGTGAGAACTAGCAACCTCACAAAACTCTCAAGAATTGAACTTGGACACTTCTGACCTCCAGCAAGGTCAGACAGTAATAACCAGGTGTAAAAAGTACAAGGCTAGCTAACCCCCCATGTCACAAATCAGATTCATTGGGAGTAGGCAATATTTTATTCTGCTCCTCCCCCTTGGTAGTAGGCTGTATTCATTCTGGTCTAAATTAAGAGTAGTGCACTTTTCACGTAGCCTACTTTTGGCCAGCTAATAGCCTAACCACCGATCAAGAAACATTATGGACTAAATGTTCAAATCCTGTTGCTGCAGGATCATTTCACTGTGACAATATAGGTTCAATTAAGATCCCACACCTGTACAAGTAGATAAACCGCAAATAAAACATTGTTTTAATTTTTTTAAATTAAAAACTACAAAAAAAATAGTTAAACTATTTGTTTGTGGATATATCTTTGTCATCTACCCGAAGGAAAATGCAAAACATTGCGAATTAGGTTAAAACCATCCTCAGTCTGAATGACCAACTCTAGAGGGGTTGAGACCAGACCTCTCCTTAGAATGCAGTACTTTTCTGAAGGATATGCAAGCACATTTATGGAACAATGGAATACAGATTATCAAAGGATTCAATCACTGACTTATTGATTTCTAACTATCTGGAGTTATACAGCATAAGTTTGGCATAATGTACACTTGGCAAAAGAAAGGCAAAAATGTCATATGAACGTATAAAGAAAGGTATGACTGAATAGGCCTACATAAAACCTAATCTAATGTATACTATAGAAGACCCACACGGTAAGCCATATGATACAACCTAACTAATAAAAATTGTCGTCACTGTTTTGGGTGAAATTTCCAACAAAGAACCCCAGAAGGCAAACGACTGGAGATGTGCTGTTTTCAACATCAAATGTTCCATCACATTATAAGTGGAGGTATATTGACGATGATAATAATAAATACAAAAATATTAGTAGTAGTAGTAGTAGTAGTAGTATTAACAACTAATTGAGCCTTAAAGGTGAAGTGAATATGCCGCTTTGACAGGTAGCCTTGATGTGGACATGCAATGTTCATCCTAACGCACACGGCCAACTTCCATGCACACAGGAGTCTGCGCATCAAGTGTCAACTCTAGTCGTTTTCAGAATGTGTGAAACTCGCCCCTCCAAACAATGCCAATTCATTAGAATTTCTAAAGAATATCCCATTCGCAGTGAACTGACAGTCGCTCCATACAGTGTTTAATTTCGTTCTCTCCCCTTACCCATCGTTGCGCAAATAAAAAATGTGCAGTGCGTGTCCCATTGAGTCCATCTGCATCGATTACATTGGGTTTGCGGTCAAAATAGTATCAATCTATTCAATAATCTAATCGCATAGGCTACTGCAGGACTCGGCTAATATACTATAGTGATGTGTTTTCAATAGCCTACCTCAATTCCTTAAGTAGCCTGGCATTAAGTTTTTATTTTTTAATTAGACTTTCATTCCCTGAACTCAGTGACCAATCATATATCTCCAGACCAAATACACATATTGCGCAAACCATTATGCCTTTCTTTTTTAATTCAAATAATTAAAAATATCTTCTGACATAATTAGATTTAAAACAAGCTGCAAACAAGTTCACTGTGAACCGATGATTTACATAATGCACGAGATGGACAGAACATTGCGTACGGTCAATAGTTATTTCCCTTGAGATATCTATCCACCTTCATCAGTGTAGTGATGCAAAATGGCAACAAGTTCGATCTTCGATTTAGCCTAATTGCATCGTTAATCGCCCATCACTAATGAGAGCATATCCATGAGAACTGGCAAGGCATTCTCCCGTCGGTTGCCATACAAAACTCTCCAGTTTTCAATTCTAGTTCCTCTCATTTCCCTTGAACTACGATATTGAAGAGGGAAACGAGCGCGGAAAGAAGTCGCTCATACAGCCGGTTTATACATGCCCAAATAGATGCAAAAGTAGACTAAACAATATGCTCGTACCTTTTTACGTGGGAGAATGTCAAAGACTCGGGTAGCAAGTTGGAGAGACTGGTCCTGTCTATCCGACTTGCGTTTTTCCCAAAAGGTATGATCCTCTATGAGCAGCAGCAGCAGCAACAGCAGCAGCAGCAACAGCAACGGCGGCGGATAGTCTGAAGCGCAGCTACGCTCATCCACCCTGCCACCACGCTTTTATTGGAGTCTTCTTTTTGACAGGACAGAAACACACTGCACGGTTAGGAAAGCCCCTTGTGGTGATGGAGAGAAGTTATAAATGAAAGTGAGGGAGAGAGCGTTGAGAGTAGTGAGATTAAGCCTTGCTGCATTATATAAACCATTCACCCCCTTTTTTTCACAACTGCCACCAGTTTGGAGCCAAAACATTTACAACAAAGACATATTGACCTAGTAAAATAAATAGTGTAAAAAATATATATATATGCAGTTCGGAAAGTATTTAGACCCCTTGACTTTTTCCATATTCTGTTATGTTACAGCCTTATTCTAAAATTTATTCAATTATGTTTTCCCCTCATCAATCTACACACATTGGCAAAGCAAAAACATACACACATATATATTTTTATTGTATTAAAAATAAAACAAACATCAAATTTAAATAACTATTCAGACGCTTTACTCAGTACTTTGTTGAAGCACCTTTGGCAGTGATTACAGCCTCGAGTCTTCTTGGGTATGACGCTACAAGCTTGGCACACCTGAATTTGGGTTTCTTCTCTGCAGATCCTCATTAGCTCTGTCAGGTTGGATGGGGAGAGTCGCTGCACAGCTATTTTCAGGTCTCTCCTGAGATGTTCGATTGGGTTTAAGTTCGGGCTCTGGCTGGGCCACTCAAGGACATTCAGAGACTCGTCCCGAAGCCACTCCTGCGTTGTCTTGGCTGTGTGCTTAGGGTCTTTGTTCTGTTGGAAGGTGAATCTTCGTCCCAGTCTGAGGTCCTGAGCAGGCTTTCATCAAGGATCTCTCTGTACTTTGCTCCATTCAACTTTCTCTTGATCCTGACTAGTCTCCCAGTCTCTGCCGCTGAAAAACATCCCTACAGCATGATGCTGCCACCACCAAGCTTCACCGTAGGGATGGTGCCAGGATTCCTCCAGATGTGACGCTTGGCATTCAGGCCAAAGAGTTCAATCTTGGTAGGGCGGGCTGTCATGTGCCTTTTACTGAGGAACGGTTTCAGTCTGGACACTCTACCATAATGGCCTGATTGGTAAAGTGCTGCAGAGATGGTTGTCCTTCTGGAAGGTTCTCCCATCTCCACAGAGGAACTCTGGAGCTCTGTCAGAGTGACCATTGGGTTCTTGGTCACCTCCCTGACTAAGGCCCTTCTCCCCCGATTGCTCAGTTTGGCCTGGCGGCCAGATCTAGCAGGAGTTTTGGTCATTCCAAACTTCTTCCATCTAAGAATGATAGAGGTCACTGTGTTCTTGGGGACCTTCAATGCTGCAGACATTTTTTGGTACCCTTCCCCAGATCTGTGCTTCAATACAATCCTGTCTCATAGCTCTACGGACAATTCCTTTAACCTCATGGCTTGGTTTTTGCTCTAACATGCACTGTCAACTGTAGGACCTTAAATAGACAAGTGTGTGTCTATCCAAATCATGTCCAATCAATTGAATTTACAACAGGTGAACTCCAATCAAGTTGTAGAAACATCAAGGATAATCAATGGAAAGAGGATGCACCTGAGCTCAATTTTGAGTTTCATTGCAAAGGGTCTGAATACTTATGTAAATAAGGTATCGTTTTTTTTTAATATACATATGCAAAATTTCTAAAAGAAAACTGGTTTTGCTTCGTCATTATGGGGTATTGTGTGATTGATTGATTGACTAATCCATTTGAAAATAATGCTGTAACGTAACAAAATGTTGGCAAAGCCAACGGGTCTGAATACTTTCCGAATGCACTGTATAAAGGATTTAAAAAAATCTAAAAATGCAACATGTAACAATTTCAAATATTTTACTGAGTTACAGTTCATATAAAGAAATCAGGTAGGAGCGTGGATCAGAAAACCAGTCAGTGACCACCATTCCCTCATGCAGCGCAACACATCTCCTTCGCATAGAGTTGATCAGGCTGTTGATTGTGGCTTGTGGAATGTTGTCCCACTCTTCAATGGCTGTGTGAAGTTGCTGGATATGGCCGGGAACTGGAACACGCTGTCGTACACGTCAATCCAGAGCATCCCAAACATGCTCAATGGGTGACATTTCTGGTAAGTATGCAGGCCATGGAAGAAATGGGACATTTTCCGCTTCCAAGAATTGTGTGCAGATCCTTGCGACATGAGGCTGTGCATTATCATGCTGAAACATGAGGTGATGGCGGCGGATGAATGGCACGATGGGCCTCAGGATCTCGTCACGGTATCTCTGTGCATTCAAATTGCCATTGACAAAATGCAATTGTGTTTGTTGTCCATAGCTTATGCCTGCCCATACCATAACACCACCGCCCCCATGGGGCACTCTGTTCACAACGTTGACATCAGCAAACCGCTCACCCACACAACGCCATAGACGCTTTCTGCCATCTGCCTGGTACAGTGGAACCCTTGATTCATCTGTGAAGAGCACACTTCTCCAGCGTGTCAGTGGCCATCGAAGGTGAGCATTTCCCCACTGAAGTCAGTTATGACGCCAAACTGCACTCAGGTCAAGACCCTGGCGAGGAAGACGAGCACACAGATGAGCTTCCCTGAGACAGTTTCTGACAGTTTGTGCAATAATTCTTCGGTTGTGCAAACCAGCTGTCCAGGTGACTGGTCTCAGATGATCCCACAGGTGAAGAAGCTGGATGGGGAGGCCCTGGGCTGGCGTGGTTACACATGGTCTGCGGTTGTGAGGCCGATTGGCCATACTGCCAAATTCTTTAAAATGATGTTGGAGGCTGTTTATGGTAGAGAAATTAATATAAAAATATCTGGCAACAGCTTTGGTGGACATTCCTGCAGTCAGCATAACAATTGACCACTACCTCAAAACTTGAAACATCTGTGGCAAAACGTAACAAAACATAACATTTTAGTGGCCTTTTATTGTCCCCAGGCAAAGTGGACTTGTGAAATAAAAAAAAGTAAACCTTTATTTAACCAGGTAAGCTAGTTGAGAACAAGTTCTCATTTACAACTGCGACCTGGCCAAGATAAAACAGAGCAAATGATCATCCTGTTCAATCAGCTTCTTGATATGCCACACCTGTCAGGTGGATGGATTATCTTGGCAAAGGAGAAATGCTCAATAACAGGGATGTAAACAAATTTGTGCACAAAATTTGAGAGAAATAAGCTTTTTGTGCACATGGAACATTTCTGGGATATTTTTTATCCGCTCCAGAAACATGGGACACTTTTCATGTTGTGTTTATGTTTTTGAAAAAAATAAACAAATTAAGTTATTCAAGTATAAATTACAAAAATTACAGAAGATTCCAGTAACTTTGGTAAATTAGCCTACCGGTAGATTTGTAAACCCTAATCATGGTGTGACAGATGACAGATGGCATATTGTAAATGGCATCTTCAGTTACATTAGCGTACAGGTATGTGGATCTCATATTGATAGTGATAATGAGGCTTTCCTTTATAGGCAGGGGATGGTAGCTTGTTATACTAACGTAGTCTAGACTAGTTCCTGACTAAGGAAATAGCTATTGAATATTATTATGTTTTCCTCAGTGAGGTGTTGAAACAGTGGCAGTGCCAATCCCTCATGCTTGTAATGAGAACCAAACAGTAGCAACATAAATTCCCCAGCTATAGTGGAGACAAACAACAAGGGGATCAATAATGGCATAAGACATAAGACATACGACATCATAACATAAGACAAATAAAAGGTCTTTAACAGGGCACTGTAATCCGTTGATTGCCAAACCACTATTGACTAACCCTCATAATACTGGATACCGGTGGTCAGATTGATATTCAGGCCAAATAGGGGTATAGTCTACTACGGTATACAATATGTTACCATAGTGAGTACTGTAGTTACTGTTGTAGATTACAGGTGTGTTCAATTATGAGCGCGTTCTGTCCTTCATAGTGTTTCTCTCTCAGAGCGTTCAGAGCGCACACTGGACGCTCTGGTCAAGGAGTAGGGTTGATCTGAGCATTCTGACTGAACAACAGCAGTCAAGCATACAAGCTAACTGGTTAATGTTGGCTAGCTACTTCCAGACAAATGAGAGAACACCTCATTCTGACCATTTTACTTATCCAGAGCGTTGGTGACTACTGCTGCTAGCAACAATTTAAATATGTTTTTTTGTCAACATTTGGCTGAGCATTCTAAAATCCATCAGGTATTCTGCGCTATGGGAGTAGATGGCCAGAGTGAATTTATGAATGCTCCTGTATGTGGAAGATTGCATGTGTAGCGGTTGGCTAAATGCTCAGCTACTGCCTTTGTGTACTGCTTGTAGTGTACTGCGGTAGGGTCACCCCACATTTAGAAACGCATTGGCTTTACTGAATCAGTGGTATTGACAGTGCTTCCTGAGTACATTGTGTTACAGTGCAGAAGGTCTTGAGTTTGCGCCCGGTAGTGGAGAACCTTCCACTCCATCACACACATACAGGGTTGGGCAGGTTGGATATATTTTAGTCAGGGAGTCCCATTGAGACCAAGGTCTCTTTTTCAAGGGTCCCCTGCATGACATGACCAGCAGCAATTACACAAATAGATACTACAATAAAGGCAGGAGTACAGAAAGCGCAAAGAAAAATACAAAAGCACAATCATGAAACAACAAGAGGTCCTCTACCAACATGAAGCACAAAGCACCCATTCTTTTCAAAATTGCCTTGAGATAATATCCCCTCATTTTGGTAGGAAGAATGTGAAACCGCAATAAACATAATCATTAAAACATAATAAACACATCATTTCTGGCTGTTCAGATTATTTTTTATAGCACTGTACATTATTGTCTTTGTATGTCAGTGTGTGTGAGCGTGCACGTGTGTCAACCGTCATTGTTTGATGGCAAGAGAAGAGGAACAATAAACCAGAGGCCACCTGGTCACAAAGCCCAATGTTATGTTAATGCATGTAAATACACTACAAAGCACAACAGTTGACACTTTGTGGTAGCCTGGGTGCCAGTCTTCCAGCTAACATTACACTTCTTGTAGCCTCCTCCTTGTTAAAATGTAGGGAAAGAGAGTTTGCAAATGCTTCTCAAATAACCCCCACAGAAACCGTAAAAAAACAACAACATAAAAACCAGAGACAAAATGTCAATCTGGCATATAATGCCATTTTGGCCCTCTGGGTTTTATGTTTTTATTATTATTTTTATTAAAGGTTTGTGTTTTTTTTGTGTGTTTAAAAAATATATATATTTCCAAACTCTTTCTCTACGTTTTCCTTACAGGCTATTGCAATTAAGCTTTGAGTAACCTGTCGGGGAAATGCTTAAAAGATTTCATCGTGTTTATTTTGACAGCAAGCAACCTACTCTGTAAACAATTATGTCAAAACAACTACAGCAGGAGTTCATCTTTGTTCTTATGCTTCTGCTGATCTATTGCCTCCGTGACTGTTTTTCTGTAATACATTTAATAATGTCATAAATGTCATATGGAACTATTTAAATATAAAGCCACATAAGATTTGGATGGGGAGAAAACTTTTTCATACTAATGAGGAACATAGAGCAAAGGAACCACCAGTAGAGAGAGCACAAACAATTTTTATTTTCATTTTTATTCTTATTTAACCTTTATTTAACCAGGTAGGCTTGTTGAGAACAAGTTCTCATTTACAACTGCGACCTGGCCAAGATTGTCACGATCGTCTAAGGGTGAGAGAGAGGACCAAGGCGCAGCGTGTGCAAAATACATCTTCTTTTATTTAGAAGAGAGAAAAAAAACACGAAACGAACAACTATACACAAACTAACAAAATAACAAACGACCGTGAAGCTAAATAACGTAAGTGCACAGACAAGCAACAAACGTTCAACATAGACAATTACCCACAAACAGCTAAAGCCTATGGCTGCCTTAAATATGGCTCCCAATCAGAGACAACAATAGCCAGCTGTCTGATTGAGAACCAATTCAGGCAACCATAGACTTTCCTAGACACCTACACTGAACACTAACCCATCTACTCTACTTAACCCCCTAAACCATACAACCACCCTAGACAATACAAAAAACACATACCTTCCCCATGTCACACCCTGACCTAACTAAAATAATAAATGAAACAAAGAATACTAAGGCCAGGGCGTGACAAAGATAAAGCAAAGCAGTTCGACACATACAACAACACAGAGTTACACATGGGATAAACAAAACATACAGTCAATAATACAGTAGAAAAAAATCTATATACAGGGTGTGCAAATGAGGTGATTTTAATATATATAAAAATAATGATTGTCATTGGAAAACAACATACATAGATCTTTTTTGGTTTTTCATGCTTTGAAATATGTAGGGCTGGAACCACATAACAAAATGATGGTTATTTTATATACTGAACAAAAACATAAAATGCAACATGTAAAGAGTTGGTCCCATGTTTCATGAGCTAAAACAAAAGATCCCCAAAATGCACAAAAAGCTGATTTCTCAACAACAACAACAAAATCACTAATTTGTTTACATCCCTGTTAGTGAGCATTTATCCTTTGACAGGTGTGGCCTATCAAAAAGCTGATTAAACAGCATAATAATTACACAGGTGCACCTTGTGCTGGGGACAATAAAATGCCATTCTAAAAGGTGCACACAACACAATGCCACAGATGTCTCAAGTTTTGTGGGAGTGTGCAGTTGTAATACTGACTGCAGCAATGTCCACCAGAGCTGTTGGCAGAAAATTAAGCCGCCTCCAATGTTGTTTTAGAGAATTTGACAGTACGTCCAACCGGCCTCATAACCGCAGACCACATGTATGGTGTTGTGTTGGCAAGTGGCTTGCTGATGTCAACATTGTGAACAGAGTGCCACATGATGGCGGTGGGGTTATGGTATGGGAGGGCGTAAGCTACGAACAACGAACATAATTACATTTTATTGATGGCAATTTGAATGCACAGAGATATGGTAACGTGATCCATAGGCTCATTGCCGTGCCATTCATCCACTGCCATCACCTCATGTTTCAGCATGATAGTGCACGGTCCCAAGTCGCAAGGATCTGTACACAATTCCTGGAAGATGAAAATGTCTGACATGTCACCCATTGAGCATGTTTGGGATGCTCTGGATCGATGTGTATGACAACGTTTTCCAGTTCCCGCCAATATCCAGCTACTTCGCCCAGCCATTGAAGAGGAGTGGGACAACATTCCACAGCCCACAATCAACAGCCTGATCAACTCTATGCGAAGGAGATGTGTCATGCTGCATGAGGCAAATGGTGGTCACACCAAATACTGATCCACTCTCACCTACCTTTTTTTTTTTAAGGTATCAGTGACCAACAGATGCATATTTGTATTCCCAGTCATGTGAAATCCATAGATTAGAGCCTAATTCATTTAAATTGACTGATTTCTTTGTATGAACTGTAACTCAGTCAAATCTTTGAAATTGTTGCGTTTATATTTTTGTTCTGTTTGAAAATGATGCCAAATCTCCACATAAGTTAGAATGAGGATGAAAACACAATTTCATTAAAAAAAACACACAATAACTCTTAAAAATAAGTATTTGAGGACAGAATATTCCTGGTAAACCCAAAATACCCAAATTCAGATCAAAACATCAATGAAAAGAGGAAGGCACTGTCCCAATAGTACCATGGGCTACACATAGTTATCTGCACATTGACAGTTATCTGACGTATCAGTCTGTATCAGCCCTCTCTCAGTACACATCTTCCCTGTGATTAGAAAGACATTAGATATCCCCTCAATCTGAGAAACCTCCCCAAGACTAAAGCAGCATCTATCCTAAATGAGCTAGCTAGCAGCTCTAAAACGGTTGCCCTGGTCATCTCCTCTTATTTGATCTCATCAGCTCTGAGGTAGTGAGATCCTTTGAAAGGTTTCTGTTTTGTCACTGCAGCCCTTCAAAGTGTCATTCACCTAAACAATGAAATGTTAAAACCTCGAAACCTCAACACCTGAGTTTGAGGTTTTGGAAAGAAAAAGCCAATAGTGCAAAGTATTAACGTTTTCCTTTGCAGACCCTTAAAGCCGGCATTTACACACATGAGTAGAAGAGGTTTAGAGGGGAAAAACACTGCGAAGCATGAAAGCCTTCCTGTTTTTTTCTGATTCATTTGGTTGTCAGCAAAGATCATCATTTACCTAAACACTGAAATGTAACACCTAAGTTGTCGAGGGTTTCAGGAAAGAAAACGCCACACGAGTGCGACGTACAAGTGCCTCAGATTTTCTTTCTTCACTAATGTGGATGTGACTTAAGTTTAGGGAAATCAAAGAGTCTGACTCATTTCCAAATGGTCCAGGAGGCTAAAAATAGACTCATCTTTAGAAGATTCATCTTTCTTTACTCCTGGAAGAAAGAGGGGGGAAATCCAGTTATTTTTTAAAAGATAGTTTCTTTAAATCACATAATATTACCACTGCATTATATGGATTGGTTCTGGAACATGGAAGCAATGTATTGCATCCAAGTCTAATCTTCAGGCAGAAATGTAATAGGTGTGAAAATATGACATCATTCTATAAGAATATATGAGAAGAAGAAAACAGTATGGTCCCTCGCCCTGCTGTTAACATATTCACATCACATCTTTGTTGTTGTTTCTGAGCATGAGGATTGAGACATGAGTAAATAGCATGCCACGATATGCAGTAGTTGACAAAGGTCAGATAAATGACTATTTAAATGTGTTTATTTGTTGTAATCAATTAATGACGTGGGCTCTCATCCACTCAGGATGAAAATGTGTAGGTTCTTATGACTATAGGGTCATGGTGCTCATAAAGTATGCACTCTGTTGATGCCCAATGTCAAATTACTATGTGGAGAGAATATTTAGGAGGCTATAGTCAAGGACTGGTAAGAACATTTCTTTGAGGAGATGCTGCAAAATAATCCCCAAAGTGTTATCAGCTGTTAGGAAAATGGGTTTGTGGCTTTGGAGGGGAAAAAAAACAGAGTAAAAGCAATCAAGGCTTTAAATAAAAAGGCATATTGAAAGTGTTTCATGTGAGGGCAAAGTCACATCTACTGTAGCTAGCGTTCAGGTTCATTTCTGAATAATTACTCTAGTGCTCAATGGCATTGCTCTCCCATGGCAACAGCCTGTTTATCTGCTATTGCTACTGTAACAAGCCCCCTACTCCTAAGCAACTTCTCACCTAGTAAGCCATGGTTGAAAGGAGAATTGCTTAAGTACTGTGAAATAAAAGGTTACGATTGCTTTTAAAATGCCTGTTGCTATAATGTGTTTATACAACCTGAAGTTACAAAGGGAACAGAGAACCATAATGTCCTTAAACACACCAATTTAACAGCATCGGTTTCGGGCCGATTACAACTCACATGGGGAAGAGACGTTTTCCCATTTACTTTAATCAATTTATGCCCATTGACATCATTGAGGGGGCCGAGACTCTCAAGAGCGTCCACCGTGGTGAATTGAAAAGTGTGGAAGGCCGAGATTACAGCGGTGAAGAAGTTTGATTTGACACAAGGTCAGAGGGAGCGCTGATTGACGAGTCTGATTACTGACTGTGCCACACAGGGCCGGGCTTTGGCAGAAGCTCCCACTGCCGGGCGTTTCAACCGACAATCTCTCATTCACAACATCGCCGCCACTCGACAAGCTGACACAAGCGGGAGCCCTGATAGATGGACCGGGTCGAGAGATGGAGAGATTTTAAAAAATGTACGGCAGCAGGCACCGACTTCAACAGCAGCCAGGAGGGGGGCTACACAGACACTGAAATGGCCTATATGTCCTTTCAATTTCCCATTAGACATTGGGACAGTTAGAGCAACGTGTTCAATGATAGATAGAGGAATTCCTCGAAAGTAGCATTTTTACACTAATTGGTCAACCACTCAAGCTACTTTTCCAGACAAGTTCATGTTAAACACTGCAATCAGAAGAACAGACGTATTCCATCGTGTCTCAGTGAGATGGTCACTACATGGCCCTGGCCAGCACCACACATGCCTAAGAGCATTATTAAGAAATTGTATGAGGGAAAGATCGTGAATTCAGCCAGGACACCGGGGTTAACAACCTCTACTCTTACGCTAAGTGCCATGGGATCTTTAGTGCCCACAGAGAGTCAGGACACCCGTTTAACATCCCATCTGAAAGACAGCACCCTACACAGGGCAATGTCCCGAATCACTGCCCTTGGGATACTTTTTTTTGTGTTGGCCCTCCAACACAATCTCCAGCAGCATCTGGTCTCCCATCCTAGGACCAACCCTGCTTAGCTTCAGAGGCGAGCCAGCAGTGGGATGCAGAGTGGTGTGCTGCTGGCCAAATGTATACTATAAGATAATCATGCATATAAAGACTATTTCAGCACATAGATCACATTTTCAGTAGGCTTGGTATGTGCTGCTAACAAACAATTAGCCTTGCGAGAAAAGGCGCACATAAATTGCTTCCCTCCCAACAACACACTCAAAATGGGGCTACTTACATGTTGTAATGATGCACACAGTATCACAGTAAACTTTTGTAGCTAGCTCTGCTCACATCTGTCCGTTTCCCTCACATTATCAAATTAGCCACGCCCAGTAGGCGCACACCAGCTGGCTGATTGGAGGACACACGGGAGCAGTGATTGGTTTGGTGTCGGGCCAATCAGGGTAGCTGTAAGGGTGAGTGAGCCATATGATTGGGTTAGGATTAGGGTTAGATGATTGGGTGGCTATGATATGCAGATTGTGAATACGTGTTTCCAGGTTTTCGATGCCATTCCATTCACTCCATTCCAGCCATTATTATGAGCCGTCCTCCCATCAGCAGCTTCCACTTATCCAGAAAGGCAGTGTTATCACTCCTCAAACGTCAGGGTTTTTAGCTAAGCTGACGTCTTTATTTGTCAGACATAATGTAGAATGATAGGATAATAAAAAACTGCATACATAATGTTACACACAGCACTTGAAACCTACTAATCCCTCCGTTGAGTCTCTTGGCCACAGTAGTCGTTAGCATGACGAAGAGGAGGACATGGCCAAGATTTGAATATCGAAGGACAGTAGTCTATATGAAGTTACATACATATACATAGCACCCTAACCTGTCTTCTATAAAGAGCTTTAAACACTTGCTCAGAATATAGACGGCAAAACTGTAATCTATGCACTAAGCATGTTACGTATGCCATGGAGCACTAGTAGTGCTGGAAGAGAAGAAACCTGGGTTCAAATAGTATTTGAAATCTTTCATATACTTTGAGTGTTTACTTAAGCCTGTCTTGAGTGCCAGATAGACGGGTTTTGGTCTTTTGAGGCTAATTGGTTCCATTGAGCCCGGCAAGGTCAATCAGTATTTTTAAGATTTCAAATGCGATTTGAACCCTGGTCTGGAAGAGAGTCGTACCACATGACACATTCAGTTGCCCATATCAAGTTATGGAACATCTCACGGAGCTTCAGTGTAGCCATAATAATTACAGATGTAGTATTACTTTGATACTTATTCATGCGAGAGAAACACCCTTGTGTCCTAGGATTGTCATAATGACGTGGGACTTTTACAGCGGCAAAAACATTTAAACACAAATAAATGGCTTCAATGGCACTTGTACATTTCTTTTTAATTGATACCCAGCAGAACACCACTGAAGGACACATTGTAGGGCATTCATTCAAGTTGTAAGTAACAGTTCAGTGTGCCATTAAAGTTGTCTGTGACGCTATTACCGGGCTGTTCATAAAACCCACATGTTATGACATTTATGCTGATAGCTGTATGAGAAAATGCTGACTTTAAGGAATATTTGTTTAGTCAACACGTTGAACATGTACAATATATAAATGTGGTCATTAAATCTCTCTCTTGCATGTCTGGATGGGGATGGATGTTACTACTGTATGTAAAATAGAAGACGACAAAGGAGGCAGATGGGCATAGAGGGATAGTTAAGTTTTCATGTTAAGAACATTTAGAGGGGATAGAGGGATAGTTAAGTTTTCATGTTAAGAACCTTTAGAGGGCATAGAGGGATAGTTAAGTTTTCATGTTAAGAACCTTTAGAGGAGATAGAGGGATAGTTATGTTTTCATGTTAAGAACCTTTAGAGGGGATACAGGGATAGTTACGTTTTCATGTTAAGAACCTTTAGAGGGCATAGAGGGATAGTTAAGTTTTCATGTTAAGAACCTTTAGAGGGCATAGAGGGATAGATAAGTTTTCATGTTAAGAACCTTTAGAGGGGATACAGGGATAGTTAAGTTTTCATGTTAAGAACCTTTAGAGGGGATAGAGGGATAGTTAAGTTTTCATGTTAAGAACCTTTAGAGGGCATAGAGGGATAGTTAAGTTTTCATGTTAAGAACCTTTAGAGGGCATAGAGGGATAGTTAAGTTTTCATGTTAAGAACCTTTAGAGGAGATAGAGGGATAGTTATGTTTTCATGTTAAGAACCTTTAGAGGGCATAGAGGGATAGTTAAGTTTTCATGTTAAGAACCTTTAGAGGGGATACAGGGATAGTTAAGTTTTCATGTTAAGAACCTTTGTTTCAGTCCAATAATACACATACATCTAATAAAATCAGAGTTTATTGGTCGCACACACAGTTTTGCAGATGTTATCTCAGGTACAGTGAAATGCTTCTGCTCCAACAATGCAGCAATATCTAGCAATTCAACAACAATATACACATAATCCACATATCACAACAAGCAATGTCAGAGTCCGGAATACAAATAAATATATATGAATAGTGTGTATAGACAGTATGAACAGTATATGAATAGAAAAGGTTTGTAACAGCAGTAGTTATATAGGATGAGCCATGACTAGAATACAGTATATACATATGAAGTGGGTAAAACACAATGTAAATAATATTAAAGCGACCAGTGTTCAATGTCTATATACATGGGGCAGCAGTCTCAGCAGCCGGCTAGTAACAGTGTCTAAGGTTCAGGGCAGAACAAATATTCCAAATGTATAAATTGTCCTGAGGTGCTTGTAGCAGTAACAGTACCTGTAGCAGTAACAGTACCTGTAGCAGTAACAGTACCTGTAGCAGTAACAGTACCTGTAGCAGTAACAGTACCTGTAGCAGTAACAGTACCTGTAGCAGTAACAGTATCTGTAGCAGTAACAGTACCTGTAGCAGTAACAGTACCTGTAACAGTAACAGTACCTGTAGCAGTAACAGTACCTGTAGCAGTAACAGTACCTGTAGCAGTAACAGTATCTGTAACAGTAACAGTGCCTGTAGCAGTAACAGTACCTGTAACAGTAACAGTGCCTGTAACAGTAACAGTACCTGTAACAGTAACAGTACCTGTAGCAGTAACAGTACCTGTAGCAGTAACAGTACCAGTAACAGTAACAGTACCTGTAGCAATAACAGTATCTGTAACAGTAACAGTACCTGTAGCAGTAACAGTACCTGTAGCAGTAACAGTACCTGTAGCAGTAACAGTAGCTGTAACAGTAACAGTACCTGTAGCAGTAACAGTGACAGTACCTGTAGCAGTAACAGTAACAGTACCTGTAACAGTAACAGTACCTGTAGCAGTAACAGTACCTGTAACAGTAACAGTACCTGTAGCAGTAACAGTACCTGTAACAGTAACAGTACCTGTAACAGTAACAGTACCTGTAACAGTAACAGTACCTGTAACAGTAACAGTACCTGTAGCAGTAACAGTACCTGTAGCAGTAACAGTACCTGTACCTGTAGCAGTAAAAGTACCTGTAACAGTAACAGTACCTGTAGCAGTAACAGTACCTGTATCAGTAACAGTACCTGTATCAGTAACAGTACCTGTACCTGTAGCAGTAACAGTACCTGTAACAGTAACAGTACCTGTAGCAGTAACAGTACCTGTAACAGTAACAGTACCTGTAACAGTAACAGTACCTGTAGCAGTAACAGTACCTGTAACAGTAACAGTGCCTGTAACAGTAACAGTACCTGTAGCAGTAACAGTACCTGTAACAGTAAAAGTACCTGTAACAGTAACAGTACCTGTAGCAGTAACAGTACCTGTAACAGTAACAGTACCTGTAGCAGTAACAGTACCTGTAACAGTAACAGTACCTGTAACAGTAACAGTGCCTGTAACAGTAACAGTACCTGTAGCAGTAACAGTACCTGTAACAGTAAAAGTACCTGTAACAGTAACAGTACCTGTAGCAGTAACAGTACCTGTAACAGTAACAGTACCTGTAGCAGTAACAGTACCTGTAGCAGTAACAGTACCTGTAACAGTAACAGTACCTGTAGCAGTAACAGTACCTGTAGCAGTAACAGTACCTGTAACAGTGACAGTACCTGTAGCAGTAACAGTAACAGTACCTGTAACAGTAACAGTACCTGTAGCAGTAACAGTACCTGTAACAGTAACAGTACCTATAACAGTAACAGTACCTGTATCAGTAACAGTACCTGTAGCAGTAACAGTACCTGTAACAGTAACAGTACCTGTACCTGTAGCAGTAACAGTACCTGTAACAGTAACAGTAACAGTACCTGTAACAGTAACAGTAACAGTACCTGTAACAGTAACAGTACCTGTAACAGTAACAGTACCTGTAGCAGTAACAGTACCTGTAGCAGTAACAGTACCTGTAGCAGTAACAGTAACAGTACCTGTAGCAGTAACAGTAACAGTACCTGTAGCAGTAACAGTACCTGTATCAGTAACAGTACCTGTAACAGTAACAGTAACAGTACCTGTAACAGTACCTGTAACAGTAACAGTACCTGTAGCAGTAACAGTACCTGTAGCAGTAACAGTACCTGTAGCAGTAACAGTACCTGTACCTGTAGCAGTAACAGTACCTGTAACAGTAACAGTACCTGTAGCAGTAACAGTACCTGTAACAGTAACAGTACCTGTAACAGTAACAGTACCTGTATCAGTAACAGTACCTGTAACAGTAACAGTGCCTGTAACAGTAACAGTACCTGTAGCAGTAACAGTACCTGTAACAGTAAAAGTACCTGTAACAGTAACAGTACCTGTAGCAGTAACAGTACCTGTAACAGTAACAGTACCTGTAGCAGTAACAGTACCTGTAGCAGTAACAGTACCTGTAACAGTAACAGTACCTGTAACAGTAACAGTGCCTGTAACAGTAACAGTACCTGTAGCAGTAACAGTACCTGTAACAGTAAAAGTACCTGTAACAGTAACAGTACCTGTAGCAGTAACAGTACCTGTAACAGTAACAGTACCTGTAGCAGTAACAGTACCTGTAGCAGTAACAGTACCTGTAACAGTAACAGTACCTGTAGCAGTAACAGTACCTGTAGCAGTAACAGTACCTGTAACAGTGACTGTACCTGTAGCAGTAACAGTAACAGTACCTGTAACAGTAACAGTACCTGTAGCAGTAACAGTACCTGTAACAGTAACAGTATCTGTAACAGTAACAGTACCTGTATCAGTAACAGTACCTGTAGCAGTAACAGTACCTGTAACAGTAACAGTACCTGTACCTGTAGCAGTAACAGTACCTGTAACAGTAACAGTAACAGTACCTGTAACAGTAACAGTAACAGTACCTGTAACAGTAACAGTACCTGTAACAGTAAAAGTACCTGTAACAGTAACAGTACCTGTAGCAGTAACAGTACCTGTAACAGTAACAGTACCTGTAGCAGTAACAGTACCTGTAGCAGTAACAGTACCTGTAACAGTAACAGTACCTGTAGCAGTAACAGTACCTGTAGCAGTAACAGTACCTGTAACAGTGACAGTACCTGTAGCAGTAACAGTAACAGTACCTGTAACAGTAACAGTACCTGTAGCAGTAACAGTACCTGTAACAGTAACAGTATCTGTAACAGTAACAGTACCTGTATCAGTAACAGTACCTGTAGCAGTAACAGTACCTGTAGCAGTAACAGTACCTGTAGCAGTAACAGTACCTGTAGCAGTAACAGTAACAGTACCTGTAGCAGTAACAGTAACAGTACCTGTAGCAGTAACAGTACCTGTAGCAGTAACAGTACCTGTAACAGTAACAGTACCTGTAACAGTACCTGTAACAGTAACAGTACCTGTAGCAGTAACAGTACCTGTAGCAGTAACAGTGCCTGTAACAGTAACAGTACCTGTAACAGTAACAGTAACAGTACCTGTAACAGTACCTGTACCTGTAACAGTAACAGTACCTGTAGGAGTAACAGTACCTGTACCTGTAGCGGTAAAAGTACCTGTAACAGTAACAGTGCCTGTAGCAGTAACAGTACCTGTACCTGTAGCAGTAAAAGTACCTGTAACAGTAACAGTGCCTGTAGCAGTAACAGTACATGTAACAGTAACAGTACCTGTAACAGTGTGTAATCCTCACATATTCAGTATTATTAGACAGAGAACAATAGTAACCTACATATTCATTTTAGGGACTGAAATGCTGGCTGCTTTTATCTACCAAGACACTTTTACAGTAAAGGTATTCCAGACCTTGCGACGGTCAACCCAAAATCTTAGCTGTTCAAGAGATCTGAATCCTTTAACAAGAGGTTAGGTTAAGGTCACTGCAGTATATAGGCCTATGTAAGTACTTTTGGGGGGGGAAAGAGTTTGAAGTGAAATCTCTACTCAAAATGTTATGTTTTTTAATCTTGACCATTTAAATTGGCAGTGCAGTCAAAAACGGGATTTTCACACTATGAGGTGGAAATAACGCTCTGAAATTGAGAAAATGATAATGCCCTTTTAGTCTAAAAGATTTTAGAGCCAAAAAAAATGGAATTGCAGCCCACAGCATGACATCACAATCTGATTTGATTATTCTGACCAATGACCAGTCTTCTTTTATTTGCATATTTATCCTCCTACTTTGAAGGGGTAAGCGGGGTAGGCTCTAGAGTCTAGACGATCCTATCCACCAATCAGGGCTGTGTATGTAAATATTGAAAAAATTGTATCAACACACCCACATGATCAGACTGAGCATTTCAATGGAAAAAGTAGGTTATGGGAAATAAAAACATACATTTTGAGTTATTTTCATAAAATAAACACACAGTGATTAATTAGACATACAGTGATGATTTAAATATACAATTAAAAAGACTGCACGTGGGACGTCCATAACATATCTAGCACTTCACAAGATACATTTTTCCATGATATCCCACCTAAAAGGATTCCACTCTTACTTATACATACCGAGATCTCTAGCGAACTGTGTGGAAGTCTGCCATGGAGGCGGTATTGTGTGCTTTTGAAAATGGATGAACGCTTCAGTAAATATCTTTGCTGTTTTCCATCACATCTCTTTGTACCCGCTCTGTGTCATCAGCCTCTCTTTTCTCTCCCTCCTTCCTCAAAGCGCTACGTCTTGAAGAGACATTTTATCTTTTCACACATCATCTCAATGCTTGATCACTCCTCGTCTTTGTAGTGAAGAACACTGGCAGATAGAGAGATAGAGAGATTAATCTTTATCAAGCACATAAATGGTTACACAATATGAAAAACCCTGTGAGGACCTCAAGGTGGAAAAAGTTTGAGAGAGAATACTAAGAACTCTTGGTTCCATCCCAAAAGGCACCCTATAGGCTGCCCTCCGTAGAGCACAACCTTTTATCACAGCCCTATGGCCCTGGTCAAAAGTAATACATTATATAGGGAGTTGTTTGGGATGCACACTATATATTCACTCTGGGAGGTTACAAGTATAACCAGGAAGTTTGTGCCTCATCATTCATACATAACTAATAGGTATTGAGTGTACTCATAGATATACACATTTGTATGTATTTTTCCCCATATAGGCAATCAGAAACAATGCCTCATGCAAATGAACCTTGATAGTGAAAAAAACATTCATACATGACTTTCACGAGATAAACAACAATAACAACAACAGCAAACAGTTAATTTTTTTTCAAATGTAAAGAAGAATTGTGCAAGGTAATGAACATCCAGCTGCACGTTTCTCCTCAGCAGTTACTAATTCTCATATTTTTCAAGAAAATGTATTCTGCTGACTGATGTGCTTTTGTAATAGCCTAATAGTACGCCACTGGCCCATCATTCAACTTGAACTGATATTGACAAGAATATATTGATTGAGAGGCCTGCTCTGCTCCATTAATAGAGAGATATCATTTTGCTTCATTTTCAATTTCTGCAACCTTTGATGAGAAAAAATAATAACAGAAAAACATGAAATACATCGTTCACAATTACAGAATATTTAAGGTTGAGAGTTATAATTGCATGGGCCCAAGTAGTCGAGACCAAATCAAGTAATGCTAAATAACATAACACAATTGTATCCCACCTGGCAGGCCGCTCCTACCAGGTGATGTGGAAAGGATTTGTCTGCACCATGTATTCTCACTATTGGTGTCCCCTAGTGTCTACTGGACCTTCACCTCTTCTCTCTATACACCAAGGCACTCGGCTCTGTCATATTCTCACATGGTCTCTCCTATCATTGCTTTGCGGATGACACTCAACTACTTTTCTCCTTCCCCCCTTCTGACACCCAGGTGGCAGACATCTCAGCTTGGATGTTGGTCCACCACCTCAAGCTCAAACTCAACATGACGGAGCTGCTCTTCCTCCCGGGGAAAGCCTATCTGTTCCAAGACCTCTCCATCAAGGTAGACAACTCCATGGTGTCGCCCTCCCAGAGTGCAAATAACCTTGGCGTGACCCTGGACAACACCCTGTCATTCTCTGCAAACATCAAAGCTGTGACTCGCTCCTGCATGTTCCTGCTCTACAACGTCCGTAGAGTATGACCCTAGGTCACACAGGAAGCGGCGCAGGGCCTAATCTAGGCACTTGTCATCTCCTGTCTGGACTACTGCAAC
Source organism: Salvelinus fontinalis (assembly GCF_029448725.1). Taxonomy (NCBI): domain Eukaryota; kingdom Metazoa; phylum Chordata; class Actinopteri; order Salmoniformes; family Salmonidae; genus Salvelinus; species Salvelinus fontinalis. The sequence continues at coordinate 50,342,802 of NC_074682.1, forward strand.
TCGCTGTTGGCTGGGCTCCCCGCTTGTGCCATCAAACCCCTGCAACTTATCCTGAATGCTGCAGCCCGCCTGGTTTTCAACCTGCCCAAGTTCTCCCATGTCACCCCGCTCCTCCACACACTCCACTGGCTTCCAGTCATAGCTTGCTATGAAGCTAGGACAGCAGAGTCCCTGCCCATCTTCTGAAAACATCTGAAATCTTAATTCTACAAAAAGTATCTTATTAAATAATCTCAAAGCACCCCGCCCCCTCACACCCCGTCCGTCTTGTTGAGGGTTCGTAGCTTCAACCCCGCAGCGCACACACACACACACACACACACACACACACACACACACACACACACACACACACACACACACACACACACACACACACACACACACACACACACACACACACACACACACACACATACACACACCAACTGATTAATGGACTGCTAAATGTTTGTTTTTTCTCGTTTTGTTTGTTATTTTACATATTATGTCTATCTCTAATAAACTACCCAGGAAAAGCCTGAAAATAGCCCATATTAATATATGTAGCCTTATATATAAAGTTAATGAAATCAATAACTTGTTAACATCAGATAACATTCATATATTAGCCATTTCTGAGACTCACTTGGTAATTACTTTGATACAGCAGTAGCAATACAAGGATATAACATCTATCAAAAAGACAGGAATACTTATGGGGGAGGTGTTGCTGTACTGTATATATATATTCAGAGCCATATCCCTGTAATGCTTAGAGAAGATCTAATGTCAAGTGTTATTGAAGTGTTGAGGTTGCAAGTTCACCGGCCTCATCTAAAGTCTATTATTTTGGGGTGTTGCTATAGGCCACCAAGTGCTAACAGTCAGTATCTAAATAATGTGTGTGAAATGCTTGTTAGTGCATGTGATGTAAACAGAGAGGTCGACTTTCTCGGAGACCTGAATATTGACTGGTTTTCATGAAATTGTCCACTCAAGAGGAAGCTTCTCATAATAACCAGTGCCTGTAATCTGGTTCAGGTTATTAATCAACCTACCAGGGTGTTTACAAACACTACATGACCTAGATCATCCACATTACATTTTTAATAACACTGTAGAACTTTGTTCTAAAGCTGTATCCATATCCACTGGATGCAGTGATCCCCATAGTAGCTATATCCAGGAAAGCCAAGGTTCCAAAAGCTGGGCTTAAAATAGTGTATAAGAGATTATACAAAATACTTTGATGTGACTCTCATGTGGATGATGTAAAAAAATATGTGTTGGTCTGATGTGATTAACTTCTTTGGGGTAGGGGGCAGTATTTTCACTTCTGGATGAAAAGCATGCCCAGAATAAACGGCCTGCTACAAAGCCATAAAAGCTAGAATATGCATATTATTAGTGGATGTGGATAGAAAACACTCTAAAGTTTCTAAAACTGTTTGAATGATGTCTGTGAGTATAACATAACTCATATGGCAGGCAAAAACCTGAGAAAAAATCCAACCAGGAAGTGGGAAATCTGAGGTTGGTTGATTTTCAACTCAGCTCCTATTGAAGATACAGTGGGATATTGGTAATGTTGCATTTCCTAAGGCTTCCACTAGATGTCAACAGTCTTTAGAACCTTGTCTGATGCTTCTACTGTGGGGCCGAATCAGAGGGGATTTAGTAAGGTCTACCATAACCTGAACATGCGCTAACCATGCACGTTCACATGAGAGCGAGCTCTGTTCCATCGCACTTCTGGAGACAAAGGAATTTCTCCGTTTGGAACATTATTGTAGAATTATGTTAAAAACATCCTACAGATTGATTCAATAGTTCGTTTGTCATGTTTTTACGGACTTTTTTAACTTTTCGTCCGTACTTTCCGCTGGACTTGAACATGCTTCGTGAGTTTGGAAAGTGTACTGAACGCTAGAACAACAAGGGGGAATTTGGAAAAAAATTAAGGACATTATCGAACAAAACAAACATTTATTGTGGAACTGGGATTCCTGGGAGTGCATTTTGATGAAGATCATCAAAGGTAAGTGAATGTTTATAATGTTATTTCTGACTTCTGTTGACTGCACAATATGGCGGATATATTTCTGTCTTGACTGGGCTCTGAGCGCCGACCTCAGATTATTGCATGGTTTGCTTTTTCCGTATTTAAAAAAAAATCTGACACAGCGGGATGCATTAAGGAGAAGCGCATCTAAAATTCCATGCATAACAGTTGTATCTTTTAGCAATGTTTATTATGGGTATTCCTGTAAATTGATGTGGCTCTCTGCAAAATCACCGGATGTTTTGGAACTTCTGAACGTAACGCGCCAATGTAAACTCAGATTTTTGGATATAAATATGAACTTTACCGAACAAAACATACATGTATTGTGTAACATGAAGTCTTATGAGTGTCATGAGTGTCTGATGAAGATCATCAAAGGTTAGTGATTCATTTTCTCTATATTTCTGCTTTTTGTGAATCCTCTCTTTGGCTGGAAAAATGGCTGTGTTATTCTGTGAATAGGCACTCACCTAACATAATCGTTTGGTTTGCTTTTGTCGTAAAGCCTTTTTTAAATCGGACACTGTGGCTGGATTTTCAACAAGTGTATCTTTAAAATGGTGTAAAATCCATGTATGTTTGAGGAATTTGAATTATGGGATTTCTGTTGTTTTGAATTTGGCACCCTGCAGTTTCACTGGCTGTTGAAGAGGTGGTCCCGCGTACCCTAGAGAGGTTAATAAAGAAAATCCAGACGTTGCACTTGATGAATTCGTGAAATTGCTTCTTCCAATTACATGCAACTGTTAAGAAACTGACTGTTAGAACTGTTAAGGCTCCATGGATTGATGAGGAATTTAAAAACTGTATGGTTGAAGGACATGGGGCAAAAGGAGTGGCTATTGGTTGCACAACTGACTGGCTGACGGCAAATTGAGAAGTTATGGGACTAAACTCAACAAAAGAAGAAGAAACTGTATTATGAAGCAAAGATTATTGACTTAAAGAACGATGGGAAAAAACGTCGGAGTACTTTAAATGAAATTATGGGCAAAAAGACTAATTCAACTCCATCTTTCATTAAACTGCAACGTTCTTTGCTTCACGGAAACATGGCTTACTCGAGAGACGCTAACGGAGTCGGTGCAGCCAGCTGGTTTCTTCACGCATCGCACTGACAGAAACAAACATCTTTCTGGTAAGAAGAGGGGCGGGGGTGTATGCCTTATGATTAACGAGACGTGGTGTGATCATAACAACATACAGGAACTCAAGTCATTCTGTTCACCTGATCTAGAATTCCTCACCATCAAATGTTGACCGCATTATCTACCAAGGGAATTCTCTTCGATTATAATCGTATATAAGGCCCTATATAAGCCGTATATATCCCCCCCCCCCCCCCAAGCAGACACATCGATGGCCCTGAACGAACTTTATCTGACTCTTTGTAAACTGGAAACCACACACCCTGAGGCTGCATTCATCGTAGCTGGGGATTTTAACAAGGCTAATCTGAAAACAAAACTCCCTAAATTCTATCAGCATATCAATTGTGCTACCAGGGCTGGTAAAACCTTGGATCATTGTTATACTAACTTCCGCGACGCATATAAGGCCCTCCCCCGCCCTCCTTTCAGAAAAGCTGACCACGACTCCATTTTGTTGCTTCCAGCCTACAAACAGAAACTAAAACAACAAGCTCCCGCGCTCAGGTCTGTTCAACGCTGGTCCGACCAATCTGATTCCACGCTTCAAGACTGCTTCGATCACGTGGATTGGGATATGTTCCGCATTGCGTCCAACAACAACATTGACGAATACGCTGATTCGGTGAGCGAGTTCATTAGAAAGTGCATTGACGATGTCGTACCCACAGCAACGATTAAAACATTCCCAAACCAGAAACCGTGGATTGATGGCAGCATTCGCGTGAAACTGAAAGCCCAAACCACTGCTTTTAACCAGGGCAAGGTGACCGGAAACATGACCGAATACAAACAGTGTAGCTATTCTCTCCGCAAGGCAATCAAACAAGCTAAGTCCCAGTATAGAGACAAAGTAGAGTCGCAGTTCAACAGCTCAGACACAAGAGGTATGTGGCAGGGTCTACAGTCAATCACGGATTACAAAAAGAAAACCAGCCCCGTCGCGGACCAGGATGTCTTGCTCCCAGACAGACTAAATAACCTTTTTGCTTGCTTTGAGGACAATACAGTGCCACTGACACGGCCCACTACCAAAACCTGCGGGCTCTCCTTCACTGCAGCCGAGGTGAGTAAAACATTTAAACGTGTTAACCCTCGCAAGGCTGCAGGCCCAGACGGCATTCCCAGCCGCGTCCTCAGAGCATGCGCAGACCAGCTGGCTGGTGTGTTTAAGGACATATTCAATCAATCCTTATCCCAGTCTGCTGTTCCCACATGCTTCAAGAGGGCCACCATTGCTCCTGTTCCCAAGAAAGCTAAGGTAACTGAGCTAAACGACTACCGCCCCGTAGCACTCACTTCCGTCATCATGAAGTGCTTTGAGAGACTAGTCAAGGACCATATCACCTCCACCCTACCTGACACCCTAGACCCACTCCAATTTGCTTACCGACCCAATAGGTCCACAGACGACGCAATCGCAACCACACTGCACACTGCCCTAACCCATCTGGACAAGACGAATACCTATGTGAGAATGCTGTTCATCGACTACAGCTCAGCATTTAACACCATAGTACCCTCCAAACTCGTCATCAAGCTCGAGACCCTGGGTCTCGACCCCGCCCTGTGCAACTGGGTCCTGGACTTCCTGACGGGCCGCCCCGAGGAGGTGAGGGTAGGTAACAACATCTCCACCCCGCTGATCCTCAACACTGGGGCCCCACAAGGGTGCGTTCTGAGCCCTCTCCTGTACTCCCTGTTCACCCACGACTGCGTGGCCATGCACGGCCGATGTCAGCGTGCATGCGCCTGGCTGCCACAAGGAGTTGCTAGAGTGCGATGGGACAAGGATTTGAGTCTAGCCGGCCAAACCTGCGCCAATTGTGAGCCACCTCATGGGTCTCCCGGTCGTGGCTGGCTACGACACAGCCCGGGATCGAACCCAGATCTGTAGTGACGCCTCTAGCACTGCGATGCAGTGCCTTAGATCGCTGCACCACACGGGAGGCTTCTCTTTTTACCAATGACCTGCCACTGGCATTAAACAAAGCCTGTATGTCCATGCATATTGGTGATTCAACCCATACGCATCAGCAACCACATCTAATGAAGTCACTGAAACCCTTAACAAAGAGTTGCAGTCAGTTTTGGAATGGGTGGCCAGTAATAAACCGGTCCTGAACATCTCTAAAACTAAGATCATTGTATTTGGTACAAATAATTCCCTAAGTTCTAGACCTCAGCTGAATCTGGTAATGAATGGTGTGGATGTTGAACAAATTGAGGAGACTATATTACTTGTTGTTACCTTAGATTGTAAATGTCATGGTCAAAACATATAGATTCAACGGTTGTAAAGATGGGGAGAGGTCTGTCCGCGGTAAAGAGGTGCTTTGCTTTTTTGACACCGCACTCCACAAAGCAAGTCCTGCAGGCTCTAGTTTGATCCTATCTTGATTATTGTCCAGTCATATGGTCAAGTGCTGCAAAGAAGGACCTAGTTAAGCTGCAGCATGCCCAGAACAAAGTGGCATGTTTTGCTCTGCATTGTAATCAGAGGGCTAATATCAATACTCTGCATGCCAATCTCTCTTGGCTAAGAGTTGAGGGAAGACCACCTGCATTAATTCTTGTTTTTTACAAGAAACATTAATACCGTGCATTCGGAAAGTATTCGGACCCATTTAATTTTTCTACATTTTGTTACGTTACAGCCTTGTCTAAAATGTATTAAATAATTTTTTCCATCATCAATCTACACACAACACCCCTTAATGCCTAAGCAAAACCATGTATTTAGAAATGTTTGCAAAAATAAAAAATAAAAATGAAATATCGCATTTACATAAGTATTCAGACACTTTACTCAGTACTTTTTTGAAGCAGCATTTACAGCCTCAAGTCTTTTTGGGTATGACGCTACAAGCTTGGCACACCTGTATTTGGGGAGTTTCTCCCATTCTTCTCTGCAGATCCTCTCAAGCTCTTTCACGATGGATGGGGAACGTTGCTGCACAGCTATTTTCAGGTCTCTCCAGAGATGTTCAATCGGGTTCAAGTCCGGGCTCTGGCTGGGCCACTCATGGACATTCATACACTTGTCCCGAAGCCACTCCTGCGTTGTCTTGGCTGTGTGCTCAGGGTCGTTGCCTGTGGGAAGGTCAACCTTTGCCCCAGTCTAAGGTACTGAGTGCTCTGGAGCATGTTTTCATCAAGGATCTCTCTGTACATTGCTCCTTTCATCTTTTCCTCGATCCTGACTAGTATCCCAGGCCCTGCCTCTGAAAAGCATCCCCACAGCATGATGCTGCCACCACCATGCTTCACCATAAGAATGGTGCCAGGTTTCCTCTAGACATGACGCTTGGCATTCAGGCCAAAGAGTTCAATCTTGGTTTCATCAGACCAAAAAATCTTGTTTCTCATGGTCTGAGAATCCTTTAGGTTCGTATTGGCAAACTCCAAGTGGGCTGTCATGTGCCTTTTACTGACGAGTGGATTCCATCTGGCCATTCTACCATAAAGGCCTGATTGGTGGAGTTCTGCAGAGATGGTTGTCCTTCTGGAAGTTTCTCCCATCTCCACAGAGGAACTCTGGAGCTCTGTCAGACTGACCTTCGGGTTCTTGGTCACCTCCCTGACCAAGGCCCTTCTCCCCCAATTGCTCAGTTTGGCCTGGCAGCCAGCTCTAGGAGTAGTCTTGATGGTTCCAAACTTCTTACATTTAAAAATGATGGAGGCCACTGTTTTCTTGGGGACCTTCAATGCTGCAAAAAAATGCTTCGTACATCAGCTAATATCTCGAAGTGCTGTACAGAAACCCAGCCTAAAACCCCAAACAGCTAGTAATGCAGGTGTAGAAGCACGGTGGCTAGGAAAAACTCTCTAGAAAGGCCAAAACCTAGGAAGAAACCTAGAGAGGAACCAGGCTATGAGGGGTGGCCAGTCCTCTTCTGGAAACATGTCATGACTGTCCACAAGAATCCAAATCGGTCAGATCAGGTTTGCAATGAATAACTTCCTCTCATCCCGCAGAGGGGGGAGGAAAGAACTAGTGGTGATTAACAACTCACGTCCTGTCATAAATCAAGAGGAGAAGATTCAGGTCTCCCTCTCCAATATTCACCAAAGGAATGTCCCTTGTTTCAAGATACTTTTTTCCGCCGAAACTCTAAACACATTCAAAAGCTAAATACTGGAACAATACTGGAACAACATAGAATGTGGGCAATGGTCAGAGGCGATCTATAGAACACATGTCATTTTGTTTGTTATTTTGTGGTGTCATTAAAAATGTTATAAAGGAAATACTGTCACTTGGAAAGTATACCCACAACATGTACGAGTTTCCATACTATGCGTTGTGCATGTAATATGAAAAATGCTGAAAGTGTTATTGTTAACAGAGGGATGGGATTTAAGGAACTATAAGAGATAATTGTTTTACATAACTTTATACAAGTGACAAGTCACACCCCTGAGTGAGGTCAGGGAGCGTGTCAGCCTGACGGAACCGCCCTTTTCGATCAAACTGTATAAAATGATGGGTTAAGAAATTAACATATTAGACCAGAAAAGCATCGAGCTGCCGCTGCACGTTTAAAGTGGTCTGAACTTTGAATCTCAAACATGAGGTAGATTCAATTAACTCACCTCCCAGACAATCACTGGTACGGCTGATTAGTTGTCTTAAGTAAAGTATCTTCGAAAGAGAATTTAAGAAGGACCATCCTACTACTCTGCTCAAACCATCGTATAGCGCTATTCTCATCACCCCACTTGGGAACCATCAACCCGGCTGGCTAGCCTATCTTCAAAGAAGCATCTTCAGGAGCGAATGGAAGGAAAATAAACTCTGTAGTTCTGTTCGGGACTACATGACAAGTCACTGGATACCGGACAACTACAAATAAGGACAACACTATGAGACTTGTCGGAACCATTTTGGACAATCAGAGCCTTACAAGCATGCCAAAAAAAGGCCCAACTCCCTTTCCAAGGCGGCCCTGTCCACCAAGAGAGATCCGGCAAACCAAGACATTTCACATAAATACATTCATGATTTCTTACTCAAAGTATATGATTACTTTAAGTGAGAGTAGTTCCTAAGTGTACAAAGGTTAAGTGTCTCTGTTCCTCTCTGTCCCCCTTCTCCATCTCTTTTGTAACAAGCAGCCATGTTGTGTCATTCTGTTGGGACCTGTTTTTAACTTATTAAGTGTATTAAGCTAGTAAAATATATAATTAAACCAATTTGTGTAGTACTGAATCATAAGTAAGGCTGGGGTTTTTGCAGACTAGGAGGTTGCAACTGTTCAGAATGATATGATACGAGGTTATGATTAATAGATGTGATAGATAAAGACCTTTTAGAGTTTAACTCGGGAGATGGTAACTCTAAAGAACCGCTCTCGTGGTGCCCCAGATCCTAATGAGTTAATTGTTACATGATTAATTTCATCGGGTACAACTAAACATATTTAGATAATTAGATAAATTACAGTCTTCAGATTAATGTTAGAGTTAAGTCATGACAAACTTCTCAAGGATGATCAATGGAAACAGGAATCATCTGAACTCAATTTCGAGTCTCATAACAAAGGGTCAGAATAATTATGTAAATAAGGTATTTCTGTTTTACATTTTTGATAAATTTGCTAAAATGTCAAAATACCTGATTTGACTTTGTCATTATGGGGTATTGTGTCTAGATTGATGAGGGTAAAAAAATATTATACAGGAAAATTAATCAAATCTGTCATTCTGCCCCTGAACAAGGCAGTTAACCCACTGTTCCTAAGAATATATTCTTAACTGACTTGCCTAGTTAAATAAAGGTTAAATGTTTTTTTAAATGTTTTATTCAACCTAGCTATTTTAAGATTAAATAAGAGCGTCTGTTAAATTACTCAAATATAAATTGAAATATACAAGGTAAAGGGGAAGTGTATAATAGGCCTATAGCGGGCTAAATGCTAGCAGCAATAGCGCTAATACCATATTCTAAAGGAGAACCAAACATCTGTGGTTTTTACAAGACAATAATGCTCTTTACAAGATTATTACAAGAAAAACTTCAGCAGAACAGACATGGCCTTTTCATGCAAGACATATGCGTGACATTTGTTTTCCTGCCTCTCTGCCTTACTCAGTAAATGAGACAGAGCCATTCAAAACAAGTCTTCTCTTGTTTAGCATTCACACTCGACCACAGGTTGAAGGTTGAATCCTTACACAGACACAGAAGATGTTACATGGCATATGTTATTGTTGGCTCTATTTCTGTGTTTCAACATCGTCCTGTAAGACGTACTATCATTCAAAAGAAAGACAGAAGAGAAGCCAGCCTGTCTCATTCAATACCTGTGAATACACAAAAGCTGTATATTTTGACGCGCAAGATTCGTTTTTTTTTATAGCAGTGTTAAATGTAATACTATTCCCCACATACAGAGTGAAGAGACCACAGGCACATCCATAGCCAAACACTCCAGAATTGGATTCCATCTCCAATGCCCAGAGCATATACAACAGGTCATCTTGAATTTTATTTTTAGTTTTACATATATTTGGATAGTGTTCCCTGTAACCTCCCACTCCAGCTCAACACAGACAGACTGGATACGTTCCAAATGGCACCCTTTTCCCTATGAGCCCTGGTCAAAAATAGTGAACTATAAAGGAAATAGCGTGTGATTTGGGACGAACAGACTCTTAGAGCGGCGCACCTGTGTCAGCTTACACCAATGTCATCCATCTTTGTACGATCCAGACAGTTCCTGTGCACCAGTGACATCCAGCCATGCAGTGGGCAGAAGTTTGGAACATATGGACATGCAAATTTGACAAGACTTAAGGGTAATTCTGGGATGTTTTTCAGTGCACTGATTTCTAATTGGTAAAAAGAGAATCTTGTCTGCTGTAGAGCCAGTGTATTTTTCACCTTGGCCCTTTGTGCACACAATTTAACTCAGTTATTTTGCATTTAATATCTGAAATGTATTGAATAGGGATTTAGTTAATCTCATAATATAATAATATATATGGAATTTAGCAGGTGCTAAATATAGATGCCATTTAGCAGACGATCATGCATTCATACATTTTACACACAGGTGGTCCAGGGAATCAATTTCTCTATCCTGGCATTGCCAGCACCATACCTACTGAGCTGCATAGGACTGCATAAAATAGATATGTAGTGGATGGCTTTGTTAGCTTCACTACTTCTTTACTGAGACCCGAAACCCTGTTGCACCAGACCAAGGAATGGCTCTGATTTTCTGGGTCAGTGGTATTCTCTGTGCTCTGTGGAGTATGTTTCATTCAGAATGAATCCTGCATTGACCACACTGACTAATGCCGAGGTAAGTGGAACAATCACATTAGGTGATATTTTGGAAATCCCTGAGGTGAAGAAAGACAGGATATTGAATGTGCCATTGAAGACACATGGATGAAGCCTACACATCCTGCAATTTGGATTTACAGCTAAGTCCCCTCCTGTTCACGTTTACTCCTCATTGAGGGACACTTCCTGAATAATCATGTAATGTACAGCATGCATCACTGCAACATCCTCACCAAATTGTAGGTTTTAACCATTGTTGCTATCATGAGGGGAATGCTCCCCCAATACCTGCCCATGAGTAGTCGCTCCAGTGAAGGGATGGCACCCGCTACAACAGTGGTTCCCAACTCCAGTCCTCGAGTAACACCAATCAGATCCGGGGCCAGGATAAAGTGACTGAGGGAGCTGTTGAAATCACCAAGGGGGCAAAATTTGTTTGGGGTTCTTACATTGAAATTATATTGAATTCTACTTACATAAACATGCTATACCATAACAAACGTAACGTTCAAATGCAGAGACTCCAAGATCATTGAGTGTTTTTTAAATTTATTTTTTTAATCTGTGGCCTTTCTCCGCTGCATTGCATCTGAACAATGGACAGCCCCCTACAGCTAGGTTGTTCATAGTGGCAATTACCCTATTACAAACAGGCTATGTAAATGCACTGTGCACACAGCTGTCTTACCAAAATAATGCAAACGAAATGTTGAAAGTAGTAGCAGTTTGGCTTTGAATACTGGCACAACGAATGAGAACAGAACTAAACAGCGATACCAAGTAGCAGGCCTAGTAAACTAAATATCTGATCGATAAAGACATGACACAATCTATATTCAGGCTAGTTACATGAACAGTAAACTAAATATCTGATCGATAAAGACATGACACAATCTATATTCAGGCTAGTTACATGAACAGTAAACTAAATATCTGATCGATAAAGACATGACACAATCTATATTCAGGCTAGTTACATGAACAGTAAACTAAATATCTGATCGATAAAGACATGACACAATCTATATTCAGGCTAGTTACATGAACAGTAAACTAAATATCTGATCGATAAAGACATGACACAATCTATATTCAGGCTAGTTACATGAACAGTAAACTAAATATCTGATCGATAAAGACATGACACAATCTATATTCATGCTAGTTACATGAACAGCAAACAGGCGAATGGACATCCAAATAACCAAAACAGCCTACTACAGTGAGATGCAGCCCTGCACAGCCGTCTATACAGGCCCATTTCAAACATGGAGAATCATGCCTCTCGCTCATGAGTTCAGCAACATGTCGTGATATAGAACAATACACTTCTGTGATTCAAATTCGACCCACGTAATCAATTCAGCAATGCCGGCCTACCATAAACACCATTATGTACAGTTCCATTTACAGTAATGAAAAGCAATAGGCTACGAAGAAAACCATAATAGAATGTAGCCTGCAGTATGTAGCTCTATAATGTAGCTATACCCTTGGGCGTCATTTGGGTTCTTCATTGGAATTATATTGAATTCTGCTTATATCACGCTATACCACAATAAACATAAAAGTTTTTTAAAAAAAGCCTTCGATCAAAGAAGTAACAAGTAACAAGGTTCAATGGCAAGATATCTCGCTACACTATCAGCACCATGGATAGCACCCTACAACCAAAACAAGATTTTGATAATAAACAAACCAGCTAGACTGTTTCAATCTTGCCTTTTCAAAAGAGTTGCAGATGCCTTGATTGCTCTGTAAAACTTCCTGAGTAATCGATCATTCCATTCTCTATTCTCCCCGGAATCTTCTTGTAAGATTCTCCTCAAATGCCAGTTGGATTAATTGAGCTTTCCTCGGGTGAAGCATGCTTCTTCTGTGCTGACTGAACACAGTTTGTCAAAGTGGGAAATTAGCTCCTTTTGGGGTGTTCATGTATCTGTGGACGCCCCAAAAGGACTCAATAATGTCCACAATCGGCGACAAATACATGCAAGTGTTGACACCGAAGTTCCCATTGCACTTCAAACTAGTTTTTATTTCCACAGTTTAGTGCATTTCAAATGCTCTTTGCTTGATGCGTGCCGAGCAAGTCCTTTGGTCCTATCAATAGCATTCTTCCACTTGGAATACCCAGCTTGGGTGAAGGCCTTGTCTGTGTTACCATTGGATCCAACACAGAACTTTCGACATGGGAAACAAAATGCAGCATCTGCAGTAACTGAGTATTCCAGCCACTCTCTTCCTATGAACCATTTGCTATTAAATGAAGGTTTTTGGATAGAAAATCTGCGGCTAGGATAGGATTCTAGGCTAACTGTCACGTTCCTGACCTGTTTTCTGTTGTTTTGTATGTGTTTAGTTGGTCAGGGCGTGAGTTGGGGTGGGCATTCTATGTGTTGTGTTTCTACGTTGGGTTTAATGTGTTGCCTGATATGGTTCTCAATTAGAGGCAGGTGTTTGACGTTTCCTCTGATTGAGAACCATATTAAGGTAGGCTGCTTTCACTGTTTGTTTGTGGGTGGTTGTCTTCCGTGTCTGTATGTATGTTCGTACCACACGGGACTGTAGCGTTTGTTTGTAGTCTGTACCTGTTCGTGCGTTCTTCGTGTATTTGTAAGTTCTCATGTTTTAGGTCAGTCTACGTTGTTTATTTGTTTTGTAGTTTGTTAAAGAGTTTTCGTGTTCGTCTCGTTCTGTTAATAAATATTCATTATGTATTCATCACCCGCTGCACCTTGGTCCGCTCATTCACCACAAGACGTCCGTTACACTAACCTGGGCTGGCTCTTTTGTTCCAAGATCATCAGGATCACTCGGAGGTGGAGGCGGCTATGGAGCCATTAGCATTATGTTGGCGCTTGTGGAAGGGTGGGTAGGTTCTGCACACAGAGCTAGCTGGAGCTCGGGAGCATCATAGCTGTTGGGCTTGGCTGCGGCCTCAGTGGTTTGATGCTGCTGCTCATCGCTTTCCTTGTCCTTTGTACAGCGATAAGAGATTAGAAGCCTTTTTTCTGCTTTTCATGGAAACCCAAAGGAGTCATACCTAACCGCCCAGTGGCTTTCCATAGGCTCCCTGCTGCAACCTAGTCAGAGCATTTCGTGTTAGTCTGTACGTAAATACTAGATATTCCATTTAGTATTATTTGTTACGTTTCGTATGGTATGTATTCATTTGAGAATGTCCGTGTAAGTCGTCCTCCTCTTCGGACGAGGAGAGGCGAGAAGGATCGGAGGACCAATGTACAGCGTGGTAAGTTTCCATGATTTAATAACACGAAAACTAGACAAAATACAAAACAACAAACGAACCAACCGTCACAGTCCCGTGTGGCACAAACACTGACACAGGAAACAACCACCCACAAATCCCCAACACAAAACAAGCCACCTATATATGATTCTCAATCAGGGACAACGATTGACAGCTGCCTCTGATTGAGAACCATATTAGGCTGAACACAGAAACAGACAAACTAGACACACAACATAGAATGCCCACCCAGCTCACGTCCTGACCAACACTAAAACAAGCAAAACACATGAGCACTATGGTCAGGACGTGACAGTCCGTCATCCATTTTCATATGATATGTTACGAATTACAATTCGTATGATATGTTATGAATTAGCAGAACGTACAATATGTTTTTATCTTAACCCTGCAATATGCAATTTTTTGGGCGATCTGACCCAAAGTCACATAGAAATGTTGAGTTATAGATCTGTCATTCTCATTGAAAGCAAGTCTAAGAATGTGCACTATTTCTATGCTTCCCATTCTTAAGTTTAGTTCCCGCATCTTTTACCTTTGGTTTTGTACACCAACTTCAAACAGCTGAAAATACAATAGTTTTGGTTATGGAAAATATATTTCACAGCGATTTAGATGGTACAATGATTCTCTACACTATGACTGCTTGTTTTGTCCCATAAACTGAAATTAAGCAAACTATTAGAATTTTAGCAACCAAGAAATGGAGGAGCGATTTTGGCATATTGCAACTTTAAGTAGCTTCTGTCTTATGTAACCGTACTAAACGTAACATATCATACTGATTTGTGTGTTCCAGATTTACGTTTACTATGTTACATCTAGTCTATGAGCCAAGGCTGCATACACACAGCTACACAGTGCAGCAGAGATACAGATTTTGGGGCGCCAACCTGTCAATCAATCCTAATATTTTTTTGTTGCTATTTTAATATAGGGACCTAAAACTGAGCGGGATAAAGTATGAACTGAGGGGGCTAAGCCCCCTTTAGCCTCGGCATGGTGCCGGGCCTGCACTCAATAGTACACATTTTTATTGTAGTCTGACAAGCACACCAGATTCAGGTGTTTTTTGTCCGGGCTACAACAAAAATGTGTGCTGTTGGGGGTACTGGAGGACTGGAGTTGGGAACCACACCCTACATAATGCACTACTTTTGACAATAGCCCTATGGATCCTGGTCAAAAGTAGTGCATTATATAGGGATTGGGTGCCATTTCGGACACAGCCATGGTATCTTGTAAACTCTAATGTCGTACTGGAGCCAATCTGTACTATCTGGAAGGAGGCAGCTACATGTAGACCTTGATCTAGTGGCCAAGGCTTATTGACAAGTGGAGGTTGATATAAAGGATGGAGAAGACAGCTTTCACAATGCCCCTTAGGCAACGTGGGTTTCAATGAATGTTGGTCAGGCTCTCTAATGGAATCTTGCCAGAGATTACAGCTGCTGGGTGACACATTGGCAGCGGCAGAATGTATTGCTCTATGTATCAATAGATAAGGTCTGTGACGCAGTGCCATCACCCTGAACCATTTAGGAAATAGATGCCGTTTAGAGTAAGAGAAACAGTGCTACAATAGGAGTATAAGGATGGCTGGCTGTAAACCCTCAAGTCTGAGTGTAATACTTGGAGGAGAGTTCTGAAAAAGAGCTTTTACATACAATACATGCGGCTACATTTTTCTGAAATGTATTCTCTGACAGTATTGGCATCTGGCATTGTTAATATTATTATGAAGACATTTTACTGAGATACATTCAAACCCAATCATAATTTCAAGAAATTAGCCTTTCAAGTAATAACGTTGATCTCATCTTGATCAGTATTGGTACTGGGGCCGTCTACACCATTTAATCTCACTCTTAGGAATACTTTGCTGCTTGGAAAAGTGTGCTACCTGAACAAGTTTGATCCTGTGTTGCCTGGAAGAGTTGGATCCTGTGCTGCCTAGAAGGGTTTGATCCTGTGCGGCCTCAAAGAGTAGGATCCTGTGTTGCCTAGAAGGGTTTGATCCTGTGTTGCCTAGAAGGGTTTGATCCTGTGCGGCCTCAAAGAGTAGGATCCTGTGTTGCCTAGAAGGGTTTGATCCTGTGTTGCCTAGAAAGGTTTGATCCTGTGTTGCCTAGAAGGGTTTGATCCTGTGTTGCCTAGAAGGGTTTGATCCTGTGTTGCCTAGAAGGGTTTGATCTTGTGTTGCCTAGAAGGGTTTGATCCTGTGTTGCCTAGAAGGGTTTGATCCTCTGTTGCCTAGAAGGGTTGGATCCTGTGTTGCCTAGAAGGGTTAGATCCTGTGTTGCCTAGAAGGGTTTGATCCTGTGTTGCCTAGAAGAGTTTGATCCTGTGCTGCCTAGAAGGGTTTGATCCTGTGTTGCCTAGAAGGGTTTGATTCTGTGTTGCCTAGACGGGTTTGATCCTGTGTTGCCTAGACGGGTTTGATCCTGTGTTGCCTAGACGGGTTTGATCCTGTGTTGCCTAGAAGGGTTTGATCCTGTGTTGCCTAGAAGGGTTTGATCCTGTGTTGCCTAGAAGGGTTTGATCCTCTGTTGCCTAGAAGGGTTTGATCCTCTGTTGCCTAGAAGGGTTTGATCCTCTGTTGCCTAGAAGGGTTTGATTCTGTGCTGCCTAGAAGGGTTTGATTCTGTGCTGCCTAGAAGGGTTTGATCCTCTGTTGCCTAGAAGGGTTTGATCCTGTGTTGCCTAGAAGGGTTTGATCCTGTGTTGCCTAGAAGGGTTTGATCCTGTGTTGCCTAGAAGGGTTTGATCCTGTGCGGCCTCAAAGAGTTGGATCCTGTGTAGCCTAGAAGGGTTTGATCCTGTGTTGCCTCAAAGAGTTGGATCCTGTGTAGCCTAGAAGGGTTTGATTCTGTGCTGCCTAGAAGGGTTTGATCCTCTGTTGCCTAGAAGGGTTTGATCCTGTGTTGCCTAGAAGGGTTTGATCCTGTGTTGCCTAGAATGGTTTGATCCTGTGTTGCCTAGAAGGGTTTGATCCTGTGTTGCCTAGAAGGGTTTGATCCTGTGTTGGCTAGAAGGGTGTGATCCTGTGCTGCCTAGAAGGGTTTGATCCTGATGATGCCTAGAAGGGTTTGATCCTGTGCGGCCTCAAAGAGTTGGATCCTGTGTTGCCTAGAAGGGTTAGATCCTGTGTTGCCTAGAAGGGTTTGATCCTGTGTTGCCTAGAAGGGTTTAATCCTGTGTTGTCTCGAAGGGTTTGGTCCTGTGTTGCCTAGAAGGGTTTGATCCTGTGTTGCCTAGAAGGGTTTGATCCTGTGTTTCCTAGAAGGGTTTGATCCTCTGTTGCCTAGAAAGGTTGGATCCTGTGTTGCCTAGAAGGGTTTGATCCTGTGTTGCCTAGAAGGGTTTGATCCTGTGTTGCCTAGAAGGGTTGGATCCTGTGTTGCCTAGACGGGTTTGATCCTGTGCTGCCTAGAAGGGTTTGATCCTGTGTTGCCTAGAAGGGTTTGATCCTGTGTTGCCTAGAAGGGTTTGATCCTGTGTTGCCTAGAAGGGTTTGATCCTCTGTTGCCTAGAAGGGTTTGATCCTGTGTTGCCTAGACGGGTTTGATCCTGTGTTGCCTAGACGGGTTTGATCCTGTGTTGCCTAGACGGGTTTGATCCTGTGTTGCCTAGACGGGTTTGATCCTGTGTTGCCTAGAAGGGTTTGATCCTGTGTTGCCTAGAAGGGTTTGATCCTGTGTTGCCTAGAAGGGTTTGATCCTGTGTTGCCTAGACAGGTTTGATCCTGTGTTGCCTAGAAGGGTTTGATCCTGTGTTGCCTAGACGGGTTTGATCCTGTGTTGTCTAGAAGGGTTTGATCCTGTGTTGCCTAGAAGGGTTTGATCCTCTGTTGCCTAGAAGGGTTTGATCCTGTATTGCCTAGAAGGGTTTGATTCTGTGCTGGCTAGAAGGGTTTGATTCTGTGCTGCCTAGAAGGGTTTGATCCTGTGTTGCCTAGAAGGGTTTGATCCTCTGTTGCCTAGAAGGGTTTGATCCTGTGCTGCCTAGAAGGGTTTGATTCTGTGCGGCCTCGGAGAGAAGTGTTACTGTATTACTCCATATAATACCTGTCATAACATCCAAAGTTCATACAATGAAAAGGTCTCAAATTAATCAACATCAAAGTCCCTCTTTCAAATGTCCCACAATTCACCAGTTTAAAGGCCTATTCCACCAGCCAAGCACAAAACATGGGTTGCCTATGTCGAAAAACGTTGCTTTCATCCCAGTCTTGAAAAGGAAAAATGACATACATGTACCACTTTGAACCCATACAAACACACCTCTTGGCCCACACTGTCGCAGCCATCAATCACCATCCACTTTGATGCCAGGGAGCGCTGGAGGTACAAGTTGCTACTAAGTGCTGATCTAGGGTCAGCTTATCCCCCTGTCCGATTCTGTCTTGAACAATTTTGGGGTTAAAAGCAGAACTGACCTGAGCGCAGCACTTAGGGTGATGAAATCCCACACCCTAAAGAGCAAGCTGCTGCCATGCCATGAACTGGCAGCTGCTGAATGGCAGAATGTTGAGCCTCTTCTATTGGGTTGGCTTGGGTTGACATATGTATCTACATATGTTCCCAGATGTTGCTCTACAACCCTCCGCCCTCCGAAGGGACAATTATCTCCAGGAATACCAAAAAGCTAGCTTAAACAAATCTCTCTGCCTCAGGGCTCAATCCTCAGACCAGCTCTGTTCGCTTATCTGAGAGACTGGAAAAGATCCCAACTCCAACCCCCACTGCACAGCACCATCCCTTCGGTTCAGCATCTAAACCAAACATGAAAGGAGACCTTTGGAGATGATGGAGGAGGAAATGGAGTAATCCAGAGGCCTGTTCGCTGACCATGACCAAAGGAATACTCAGAAGATGTAAAAAAAAATCCTACTGCCAGTGGAGAGAGAAATCCCCAGATCATAATGGAAGAAAGCCATGTCATGGATAGGTGCATGTGAATGATCAACCATTGTTTTAATTTCCCTTCATGTTTTAATGTAGTTATGTACAATTGAAAAGGTTGAATTGACCACAAACATCAACACATTGAACATGATAGCATCTTCAAAAGTCTACTTGATCAAAATGTGTTTGGGTCATTTAAGAAAAATCTATAATCTATTTGATTCCAAGGCTGTGGTTCACAAGTAATAGTAATTGTTCTACATTGGTAATAGTCCTACATTTAAATTGGACTATAATATGGTGACTTTTCAAAGGATTTGGGGGAAGAGTCCCTTAAGATGACCTTCTCTCTCTCTCTCTCTCGCACTTGCTCTCTTTCTCTCTCTCCCTCTTGCACGCGCGCACGCACAATAATAAAAGCTCATAGCTTCTAGTTTACAGCCTGACATGCTATACATCATACAGTCTGACCAGGAAACATAGAAGAGGCATGAGGACCAGAGCCTCTCATAGATTGTGATGTTTCCATGGAAACAAACACACTCATATTCCATCTTTTAAATCATTGTACAAAGGTACACCTTGTGAGGTATAACCAGGGGTTTATCCACTCTGAACCAAACGGTAGCAAACGAGACGAAACAGTGAGGACTAACCTGCACTTGTCCAATAAGAAACGCTCATATTCGCTGCAAAACATTTTGCTACGGTGTGCACTAATTAATACACCCACGAGTACAGCAATTGTCAGCTTGTTTATGCTAAGCACCCATGCTAAGGTATAGTAGTAGCACACAGTATGTAAATGCTGCCCACACTCAGTCTCCCTGTATGCTGCTTTTCATTAACACACTCTTTTTTGTCTTTTTCACAGAAAGCTGGCATACATTTATTTGCAACAAACCACAAGTCTGTACTGTGGATAGAGACAAAGACACTGGTGAATGTTTTATTCATCACTGCTGGAGATACATAAAGGGAAGTAGAGGTGATAAAATTGGCCAACCTACAGTGAATTTCATATAACAGTACAAAGTAACATGTTCCATTATTTATAACACGCCTCATTACCATTCTGTAATGAGACTTTATACAGATGTAGGATCTTCATTTGATCACCCTGTTGCAAGTTATTTGTTTCTGGCCATTTTGAGCCTGTAATCGAACCCACAAATGCTGATGCTCCAGATACTCAAATAGTCTAAAGAAGGCCAGTTTTATTGCTTCTTTAATCAGAACAACAGTTTTCAGCTGTGCTAACATAATTGCAAAATGATTTTCTAATGATCAATTAACCTTTTAAAATGATAAACTTGGATTAGTAACAAAAAGTGCCATTGGAACACAGGAGTGATGGTTGCTGATAATGGGCCTCTGTACGCCTATGGAGATATTCCATAAAAAAAATTGCCGTTTCCAGCTACAATATTCATTTACAAAATTATCAATGTTTACACTGTATTTCTGATCAATTGGATGTTATTTTAACGGACAAAAAAATTGCTTTTCTTTCAAAAACAAGGACATTTCTAAGTGACCCCAAACCTTTGAACGGTAGTGTAAGATCCTACTGAACCAGTGATTGCAGCACTATATTTTACAATACTGCTTCCACAAGTATTTATCAGAAAATGATGTAGTAACAAATGGTACTTTCTTGTACATACTTCAAACAACTCCACACAATTGGTAACTACCTGGTACCAAATGGTCCCCAGTTGTACTTGTTTGAATGAATCCCAAAGAAACAAACAAGTAATTAACAGGTCATTACTCTATATTTACGATTTTACCATGTACTTTCAAGTAAATACTGTGTATTTTCCGAACTGTAAAATAAAGTTCTGCCGAAGTAGTTGCTCCTTGTTGAGAATCATTCTGATCCAGTAGTTTGATAATTATACTGTATATGAGAATCTATATCCATCTGAATCCATATGGGCCTCTATTCTGGGCAATTTGACATTCCCTGTGTAGATGATTGGTAGGGATCATTTCAGGCAGCCAGCCAGGCCAGCAGGCAGGCAGGTGTCATTAACATTTAATAAGGCCCAGTACACAGATTCTCATTAATGGTCACCCACAGGACTGGTTCTAGCTTTTATGGACACAAAATACTGGACACTTTCATATGCCAAGACTCTCTGCATACAAATAGGAACCCAGAGTCACAAACTGCAGTCACCATATCCGTACCCCACCCCTCACTCCCAGTGCCTCTCTGTACTGTACCCCTCACTCTCAGAGTCTCTCCGTACTGTACCCCTCACTCCCAGTGCCTCTCCGTACTGTACCCTCACTCCCAGTGCCTCTCCGTACTGTACCCCTCACTCCCAGTGCCTCTCCGTACTGTACCCTCACTCCCAGTGCCTCTCCGTACTGTACCCCTCACTCCCAGTGCCTCTCCGTACTGTACCCTCACTCCCAGTGCCTCTCTGTACCCCTCACTCCCAGTGCCTCTCCTGACTGTACCTCTCACTCCCAGTGTCTCTCTGTACTATACCCCTCACTCCCAGTGCCTCTCCTGACTGTACCCCTCACCCCCTCTGCCTCTCCTTACTGTACCCCTCACTCCCTCTGCCTCTCCATTCTGTACCCCTCATGCCCAGTGTCTCTCTGTACTGTACCCCTCACTCCCAGTGCCTCTCCGTACTGTACCCCTCACTCCCTCTGCCTCTCCGTACTGTACCCCTCACTCCCTCTGCCTCTCCGTACTGTACCCCTCACTCCCTCTGCCTCTCCGTACTGTACCCCTCACGCCCTCTGCCTCTCCGTACTGTACCCCTCACTCCCTCTGCCTCTCCGTACTGTACCCCTCACTCCCTCTGCCTCTCCGTACTGTACCCCTCACTCCCTCTGCCTCTCCGTACTGTACCCCTCACTCCCTCTGCCTCTCTGTACTGTACCCCTCACGCCCAGTGTCTCTCTGTACTGTACCCCTCACTCCCAGTGCCTCTCCATACTGTACCCCTCACTCCCTCTGCCTCTCCGTACTGTACCCCTGCCTGGTGCCTAGTGAATGCTGCTGAATTCCTAATTCAAATGATAAAAGCTATTAATTTAATTCAAAAGAAGAAGTTTTGATTTCCTCTCTGTCTTAAACGTTTTAGCGGAGAGATTGATAAAAGAGAGGGAGCTGGGAATAAACACATGCACTGCAGCGACCTGATAGTGTCAGTGGCTTGGTAGAGATAGGGGACTGGTAGGATGGGGAATAACACAAACACTTTAACTATGAACAGAGCTGTAATCTGTTTCCCCATACTTATAGCGCTTAGCTCTCACAGCCGGCTGGGAGTGTATTATTGGGATGGCCTTTCGCTGAAAATACTGCATGTGTATTGAATGGCAGCTGAGATGGCTTGAGAGTTCAGAATTTGGCAACCGTGAAAAAGAAAAATACTGTTGGCTGCTAGGAACATTTAACAGGTGAATAAAGCTGATCATGGATTTGTTGATGAGATGTTCATGTTTGTGACATATAAAGCAAGCCAGACAACTGTTCAGTGCTTTACATGGTGGTTAAGGTACTACAGTGACTTAAACTAATGTGGTGTATATCACAGATCATCCTGCCACAGCAGACCCGGGATTTGAACCCACAACAACACAACATACTCCACAGAGCACAGAGAATACCACTGACCCAGAAAATCAGAGCCATTCCTTGGTCTGGTGCAACAGGGTTTCGGGTCTCAGTAAAGAAGTAGTGAAGCTAACAAAGCCATCCACTACATATCTATTTTATGCAGTCCTATGCAGCTCAGTAGGTATGGTGCTGGCAATGCCAGGATAGAGAAATTGATTCCCTGGACCACCTGTGTGTAAAATGTATGAATGCATGATCGTCTGCTAAATTCCATATATATTATTATATTATAAGATTAACTAAATCCCTATTCAATACATTTCAGATATGAAATGCAAAATAACTGAGTTAAATTGTGTGCACAAAGGGCCAAGGTGAAAAATACACTGGCTCTACAGCAGACAAGATTCTCTTTTTACCAATTAGAAATCAGTGCACTGGAAAACATCCCAGAATTACCCTTATGTCTTGTCAAATTTGCATGTCCATATGTTCCAAACTTCTGCCCACTGCATGCCTGGATGTCACTGGTGCACAGGAACTGTCTGGATCGTACAAAGATGGATGACATTGGTGTAAGCTGACACAGGTGCTCCGCTCTAAGAGTCTGTTCGTCCCAAATCACACCCTATTTTCTTTATAGTGCACTATTTTTGACCAGGGCTCATAGGGAAAAGGGTGCCATTTGGAACGTATCCAGTCTGTCTGTGCTGAGCTGGAGTGGGAGGTTACAGGGAACACTATCCAAATATATGTAAAACTAAAAATAAAATTCAAGATGACCTGTTGTATATGCTCTGGGCATTGGAGATGGAATCCAATTCTGGAGTGTTTGGCTATGGATGTGCCTGTGGTCTCTTCACTCTGTATGTGGGGAATAGTATTACATTTAACACTGCTATACAACAACGAATCTTGCGCGTCAAAATATACAGCTTTTGTGTATTCACAGGTATTGAATGAGACAGGCTGGCTTCTCTTCTGTCTTTCTTTTGAATGATAGTACGTCTTACAGGACGATGTTGAAACACAGAAATAGAGCCAACAATAACATATGCCATGTAACATCTTCTGTGTCTGTGTAAGGATTCAACCTTCAACCTGTGGTCGAGTGTGAATGCTAAACAAGAGAAGACTTGTTTTGAATGGCTCTGTCTCATATACTGAGTAAGGCAGAGAGGCAGGAAAACAAATGTCACGCATATGTCTTGCATGAAAAGGCCATGTCTGTTCTGCTGAAGTTTTTCTTGTAATAATCTTGTAAAGAGCATTATTGTCTTGTAAAAACCACAGATGTTTGGTTCTCCTTTAGAATATGGTATTAGCGCTATTGCTGCTAGCATTTAGCCCGCTATAGGCCTATTATACACTTCCCCTTTACCTTGTATATTTCAATTTACATTTGAGTAATTTAGCAGACACTTTTTTCCAGAGCGACTTAGATTGTGTTTTAATCTTAAAATAGCTAGGTAGGACAACCACGTATCTCAATCATAGTACATTTTTCTGAATAATACAGCAATCAGCCAAGTCGGTGCTAGTAACTCAGTAGTGAGTGTTGCAACTGAGGACAGAAAATGTGTACGTGCTACACGTTTCAGCGGTCACGTTCTGTAAGCTTGAGTGGCCTACCACTTCGCGGCTGAGCTGCTGTTGCTCCTAGACATTTCCACTTCACAATAACAGCACTTACAGTTGACTGGTGCAGCTCTAGCAGGGTAGAAATTTGACAAACGGATTTGTTGAAAAGGTGGCATCCTATAATGGTCACTGATCTCTTCAGTAAGGCCATTCTACTGCCAATTTTTGTCTATGGAGATTGCATGGCTGTGTGCTCGATTTTATACACCTGTCAGCAACGGGTGTAGCTGAAATAGCCGAATCCACTAAATTGAAGGGGTGTCCACTCACTTTTGTATATATAGTGTAACTAGCAGGTCTATTAGGCTACAGCAGTTAGAATTTGCCTGTCCACAATTCATCTGTGGGAACGTGACAGCTCTCAACACCAGACAACAGAAAGAGCTGGGCTCTACTATACAAGAGATTTTTTATGAGGAGATTACCTCTAACCTTGACATACAATAAATACCGGTGAATGAATTGTTGAAAGTACTCACTTCTAAATGGATACCTATTCAACCAAAGTGGAAAGTCTGGAGAAGACAGCCAATGCGACAGAGCTTCAACTCCATGACCTGGAAACAGTGCAAGCAGAGTTGAAAGGGATAATCACACTCCTAAAAGACTAAACGGAATCACTCGAAAATCATTCCGGTAAGTTCAATATGCGGGACACAGAACATGAAACTGGTGTGGAAGCTGGCATCCAAACTTCCTTCATGAGCAATCTTTTCCATGAACTATTCGGGCAGGAGAAGCTGCTGTTTAACATCGTGCACCGCACGGGTTAACTCCACAACGGCTCTCGCTGTATGATTTTATGGATTCACAGCTTTGAAGTTAAGCGGCAAATTGTTCACCTTGCAGCGGAATCCGGGGGGCTAACCTTTGCAGGGAAGAGGATCAGCATCTACCCAGACCTGAGTTTCGAACTGCATAAAAACAGAGGGAGACCTACAACGAAGTGAGATCCCAGCTACCAAGTTAAACCTGAGATGTGACTTCATCCACCCTGTAAAACTCATCTTAACCTTCCAGAACACAACACATGTTTTCCACTGCCTAGGAAGCTCAAGACTTATTCCATAAGCATAGCAAACCCAACATACAAGGGGACAAGACTGACAGATAGAACCCATGACTGGCTCATTATTCAGTTATTTGGTAATTGGTATTTAATTAGGATCTCCATTAGCTGTTGCGAAAGCAGCAGCTACTCTTCCTGAGGTCCTCACAAAACATGAAACATGACATAATACAGAGCATTAATAAACAAGAACAGCTCAAGGACAGAACTACATGCATGTAAAAATGGCACACATAGCCTATATATCAATACATACACACAAAGTATCTAAGTCAAATAGAGGAGAGGCGTTGTGCCGTGAGATGTTGCTTTCTCGTTTTTTTCAAGCCACGGTTTCCTGCTCATTTAAGCAATATGAGATGGAAGGGAATTCGGCGCAATAATGGCTTTTTAAAATACTGTACACTTTTGTGAATTTGTTCTGTATTTGGGGACTGTGAAAAGACCCCTGGGAGCATGTCTGGTAGGTGTGTGTGTCAGAGCTGTGTGTAAGTTGACTATGAAACCATTTGGAATTTTCAACACATTAATGTTTTTATAAAAAGAATAAGTGATGCAGTCAGTCTCTCCTCAACTCTTAGCCAAGAAAGTCTTTATAGTAGTCCTCTGATTACAATGAAGAGCAAGACGTGACTGTCACACCCTGATCAGTTTCACCTGTCTTTGTGCTTGTCTACACCCCCCTCCAGGTGTTGCCCATCTTCCCCCGTGTATTTATACCTCTGTTTTCTTTTTGCCTGACCTGATTAAGAACCTCTGCCTGCCCTGACTCCGAGCCTGCCTGCCGTCCTGTACCTGCCTGACTCTGACCTGATTACAAACCTCTGCCTGCCCTGACTCCGAGCCTGCCTGCCGTCCTGTACCTGCCTGACTCTGACCTGATTACAAACCTCTGCCTGCCCTGACTCCGAGCCTGCCTGCCGTCCTGTACCTGCCTGACTCTGACCTGATTACGAACCTCTGCCTGCCCTGACTCCGAGCCTGCCTGCCGTCCTGTACCTGCCTGACTCTGACCTGATTACGAACCTCTGCCTGCCCTGACTCCGAGCCTGCCTGCCGTCCTGTACCTGCCTGACTCTGACCTGATTACTTACCTCTGCCTGCCCTGACTCCGAGCCTGCCTGCCGTCCTGTACCTGCCTGACTCTGACCTGATTACTTACCTCTGCCTGCCCTGACTCCGAGCCTGCCTGCCGTCCTGTACCTGCCTGACTCTGACCTGATTACTTACCTCTGCCTGCCCTGACTCCCAGCCTGCCTGCCGTCCTGTACCTGCCTGACTCTGACCTGATCACGAACACCTGCCTGTCCTCGACCTGACCTTTGCTTGCCCCGTGTTTAAAAGTAATTTTCTGAGAACTGTACTATCCACCTCCTGTGTCTGCATCTCCTGCATTTTATATTTATTTAACTTGGCAAGTCAGTTAATAACATATTCTTACTTTCATTGACAGCCTAGGAGCAGTGGGTTAACTGCCTTATTCAGGGGGAGAATGACAGATTTGAACCTTGTCAGCTCAGGGACTCGATCTTGCAACCTTCCAGTTGCTAGTCCAACGTTCTAACCACTAGGCTACCTACCACCCCTGAGTTGTGAGAGCACCGCTCTGTTCTGGGCCAGCTGCAGTTTAACAAGGTCTTTCTTTGCAGCACATGACCACATGGCTGGAGAATGCATGGCTGGTTGTTTGATTTTATACACCTGTCAGCAACAGGTGTGGTTGAAATAGCCAAATCCACTAGTTTGAAGAGGTGTCCACATACTTTTGTGCATATATAGTATAGCTCTGAATGCACGATATGGTAGAGGTTGAAAAGTCATAAAACATACGTTTTCTCAACAACAGGTTATGGTCAATAATATTAAAAGCTGCACAGTACAGCTCCCACAATAATTTGATTATCAATTTCTTTGAGTCATTTGTGTCAGTGCAGTACATGTTGAGTGCCCTTCTCTATAAGCATGCTGAAGGTCTGTTGTCATTTTGTTTACAGAGAAATAGCATTGTATTTGGTGAAACACCATTTCTTCCAACAATTTGAGAAGAGCTATCAGCAAGCTGATAGGTCTAGCTGTTCGAACAAGTACATGTCGCTTTACCACTCTTGGGTAGCGGAATGACTTTGGCTTCCCTCCAGGTCTGATGACAAAAACCTTCCTCTAGACTCAGATTAAAGATATGACAGAGTGGCCATAGAGTCAGCTACCATCCCCAGTAGCTTTCCATCTAAGTTGTCAATGCCAGGAGGTTTGTCATTAATGATCGATAACAATCATTTTTCCACCTCTCCCACACTAACATTGCAAAATTCTAACTTACAATGCTTTTTTTCATTATTTGTTTTTTCATGGATGAATACGATGGCTCACTGTTCGTTATTGGCATTTCCTGCCTAATTTTCCCCTCCTTTGCCAATGAAGTAATATTTAAAATAAGTGGCAACGTAAAATGGTTTTGTGATGAATAAGACATATGATTGGATGAAAGATGTGGAATTTGTCTTTTTGCACAAAATTTTATTTAAAGTACTCCAAAGTTTTTCTATCATTCTTTATATCATTGATCTTGTCTTCATAATACAGTTTTTTCTTCTTATTGTTGAGTTTAGTCACATCATTTCTCAATTTGCAGTAAGTCTGTCTGCCAGTCAGATGTGCAGACAGACTTATTAGCCACT
This sequence comes from Salvelinus fontinalis, assembly GCF_029448725.1. NCBI lineage: Eukaryota > Metazoa > Chordata > Actinopteri > Salmoniformes > Salmonidae > Salvelinus > Salvelinus fontinalis. Next base: position 50,370,449 of record NC_074682.1, read on the forward strand.
CCTTTTTAGCCATGTCTTTCAACCATACAGTTTTTCAGTTCTTCATCAATCCATGGAGCCTTAACTTCTTGCGACTATAGGGGGTGCTGTTTCAAATTAGCATAATTGTCTCTACAGATGAAACGGCTTCCTACTCAATTCTTGATCGTACAATATGCATATTATTGTTATTATTGGATAGAAAACACTATCTAGTTTCTATAGCCGTTTGAATTATGTCTCTGAGTGGAACAGAACTTTTTCTACAGCGAAATCCATGACAGGTTTTGCGAAGGTCTGAGAGCGAAGCTCTGATCTCAGTTCAGTTTAAAGGGGTGTGTATATCCTATGGAACGACACGAACTGCACCCGCCTTCCCCTGGGTGTCAGTAACCAATGAGAAGTGGAATGGGCTTTCTGCGTAGCTCTCAGAGGTTATAAAACACCAAGGAGTGAGGTACGCAGTCTTTTCGACGTTGAACTTTACGCACAGAGAGACCTGGGCATGCCATTTTCGAGCGCTCAGTAATGAACTTTAGATATATCAGTCTGTAATTTAATTTGATATAGGTGTTAGAAACATCATAACGAAGCTATTTGAAACCGAGTTATATCAGATTATGCGAGTATATTGCTATTTTTCGGAATTTCCTCAGTATTGCGTATTGAGGATTTGGACACGTTAGCTAATGTTAGCAATTGTTAGCTATAGTTAGCTGCTACATCAGAAGTTGAATGCAACGTTTTACAACCAAGCAACGATTCTTTTGGACAAAAGTACCACTTGGCCAAGATTCCGATGGAAGCTCGTCGAAAAGTAAGAGCTATTTATGATGTTATTCCATTTTTATGTGGAAAAATGTAAACTCAATAATGGTGATTAGTGACGCCGTTATTGCGTCACTAGTCTGGCTGTAACGCACACTGTATGTCTAGTAACGTTAATTTTAAAAATCTAACTCTGCGGTTGCATTAATAACTAATACATCTTTCATTTCATGTCCAACCTGTATTTTTTTAGTCAAGTTTATGAATAGTTTTCGATAAAAATAGTCGTATTATCATGATGCTGCCGGGCAGATTGCTTGAGTAGTTGGACAGTATTTCCATTGTGTAAGCACGATTTGTGCCGCTAAATATGCACATTTTCGATCAAACTCTATATGGATTGTGTAATGTGATGTTACAGGAGTGTCATCGGAAGAATTCTGAGAAGGTTAGTGAAAAAATTAATATATTTTGGCGATGTTTACGTTATCGCTCTCTTTGGCTAGAATCAATGCTCTGGTAACGTTTGCATATGTGGTATGCTAATATAACGATTTATTGTGTTTTCGCGGTAAGACACTTAGAAAATCTGAAATATTGTCTGTATTCACAGGATCTGTGTCTTTCGATTAGTGTATGCTGTGTATTTTTACGAAATGTTTGATGATTAGTAAGTAGGTAAACACGTTGCTCTATGTAGTTATTCTAGTCCATTTGTGACGGTGGGTGCAATTGTAACCTATGATATCTACCTGAAATATGCACATTTTTCTAACAAAACCTATCCTATACCATAAATATGTTATCAGACTGTCATCTGAGGAGGTTTTTTCTTGGTTAGGGGCTATCAATATCTTAGTTTAGCCAAATTGGTGATAGCTACTGGTGTTGAGAGAAAATGGTGGACAAGAAAAATGGTGATGTTTGCTAACGTGTTTAGCTAATAGATTTACATATTGTGTCTTCCCTGTAAAACATTTAAAAAATCTGAAATGGTGGCTTTATTCACAGGATCTATATCTTTCATTAGGTGTCTTGGACTTGTGATTTAATGATATTTAGATGCTACTATTTAATTGTGACGCTATGCTAGCGATGCTAATCAGTGTGGGGGGGGTGGGGGGTGCTCCCGGACCCGGGGTAGGTGCTCGGTAGAGGTTAACAGTTCTTAACAGTTTCTTAACTTCTTATGGCTGCAGATGCAGTATTGAGTAGCTTAGATGAAAGGTGCCCAGAGGTGCCCAGAGTAAACTGCCTGCTCCTCAGTCCCAGTTGCTAATATATGCATATTATTATTAGTATTGGATAGAAAACACTCTGACGTTTCTAAAACTGTTTGAATGATGTCTGACAGTATAAGAGAACTCATATGGCAGGCAAAAACCTGAGAAGAAATCCAAACAGGAAGTGGGAAATCTGAGGTTGGTCGATTTTCAACTCATCGCCTATCAAATACACAGTGGGATATGGAACAGTTTGCACTTCCTACGGCTTCCACTAGATGTCAACAGTCTGTAGACCTTGTCTGATGCTTCTACTGTGAAGTGGGGCTGAAGGAGACAGGAATGAGTTAGGTCTACCATGAGCTGACCATGCTCTGACCATGCGCGTTCACATGAGAGGGAGCTCTGTTCCATCGCACACCTGAAGTCAATAGAATTCTCTGGTTGGAACGCTATTGAAGATTTATGTTAAAAACATCCTAAAGATTGATTCAATACATCGTTTGACATGTTTCTACTGACTGTTACGGAACTTTTTGACATTTTTGTCTGCTTTTAGTGAATGCGCGTCCTGACTTTGGATTTGTTTACCAAACACGCTAACAAAAATAGCTATTTGTACATAAATGATGGACATTACCGAACAAACTAACATTTATTGTGGAAGTGGGAGTCCTGGGAATGCATTCTGGCGAAGATCAGCAAAGGTAAGGGAAGATTTATAATGCTATTTATGAGTTTTGTTGACTGCACAATTTGGCGGGTATGGCTTCCTTTTGTGGCTGAACGCTGTTCTCAGATTATTGAATATTGTACTTTTGCCGTAAAGCTTTTTGAAATCTGACACAGCGGTTGCATTAAGAACAAGTGTATCTTTAATTTTATTTAAAACATGTATCTTTCATCAAAGTTTATGATGAGTATTTATGTTATTTGACGTGGCTCTCTGCAATTTCTCTGGATATTTTGGAGGCATTTCTGAACATGGCGCCAATGTAAACTGAGGTTTTTGGATATAAATTTGAACTTTATCGAACAAAACATATATGTATTGTGTAACATGAAGTCCTATGAGTGTCATCTGATGAAGCTCATCAAAGGTTAGTGATTCATTTTATCTCTATTTCTGCTTTTTGTGACTCCTGTCTTTGGCTGGAAAAATGGTTGTGTTTTTCTGTGATTTTGCGGTGACCTAACATAATCGTTTGTGGTGCTTTCGCTGTAAAGCCTTTTTGAAATCGGATACTGTGGTGGGATTAACAAGAAGTGTATCTTTAAAATGGTGTGAAAAACTTGTATGCTTGAGGAATTCTAATTATGAGATTTCTGTTGTTTGAATTTGGCGCCCTGCACTTTCACTGGCTGTTGTCATATCGATCCCGTTAACGGGATTGCAACCATGAGATTAACAGGTGCATGTCATTGGAAGAAGCAATTTCATGAATTCATCAAGCGCAGCATCTGGATGCTCCTTATTAATCATATCAAACCAACAAATATTTGTAACATCATCCACCTAAGAGTCACATCAAAGTATTTTGTACGTTCTCTTATACACTATTTTAAACCCAGTTTTTGGAACCTTGGCTTTCCTGGATATAGCTACTATGGGGATCACTGCATCCAGTGGATATGTATACAGCTTTAGAACAAAGTTCTACAGTAATATTAAAAATGTGATCAATACATGTGGATGATCTAGTTCCTGTAGTGTATGTAAACACCCTGGTAGGTTGATTAATAACCTGAACCAGATTACAGGCACTGGTTATTGTGAGAAGCTTCCTCTTGAGCAGACAACTTGATGAAATCCAGTCAATATTCAGGTCTCCAAGAAAGTCGACCTCTCTGTTTACATCATATACACTGTCAAGCATTTCACACACATGATTTAGATACTGACTGTTAGCACTTGGTGACCTATAGCAACACTCCAAAAGAAGAGGCTTTAGATTGGCCGGTGAACCTGCATCCACAACACTTCAATAACACTTGACATAACACTGTTTGTATTATACCATATTCCCAGTCTCGTTGCTGTCATGACGTCTACCGAGGGTGGCTCCTCTCCCTATTCGGGCGGCGCTCTGCGGTCGTCGTCGCCGGTCTACTAGCTGCCACCGATCCTTTTTCCTTTTCATTTGGTTATGTCTGTCTTGTGTTTCACCTGTGTTCGATTTAGGGTAATTAGAGGGGTATTTTAATCTCGCCATACCAACGCAGACACCTGCCCAAAACCCCGGATAAAACTCCAGTAGTAATTGGCAAACCCTAAAAACCGCTGCACCTCCTTTACCGTGGTCTTTGTCGGCCAATTACGCACGGCCGCAATGCTGTCACACTCCATCACCACCCCAGAAGTGGAAATGCGATACCCCAGAAAAGAGACGGCTTGTTTGGAGAACACACATTTCTCGGCGTTGACATACAGGTCATGCTCCAACAGTCGACCAAGTACCTTGCGCACCAGAGACAATTGCGCGGCGCGTGTGGTGGAATAGATCAGTATGTCATCGATGTAAACCACCACACCCTGCCCGTGCAGGTCTCTGAGAATCTCGTCTACAAAGGATTGGAAAACAGCTGGAGCATTTTTCAACCCATACGGCATGACGAGGTACTCATAATGGCCAGATGTGGTACTAAACGCGGTCTTCCACTCATCTCCCTCCCGGTTTCGCACCAAGTTATACGCGCTCCTGAGATCCAGTTTTGTGAAGAAGCGTCCTCCGTGGAATGACTCCACCGCCGTGGCGATGAGAGGCAGTGGGTAACTGAACCCCACTGTGATGGAATTTAGACCTCTATAGTCAATGCACGGACGCAGACCTCCCTCCTTCTTCTTCACAAACAAGAAACTCGAGGAGGCAGGTGACGTGGAGGGTCAAATGTACCCCTGTCCCAGAGATTCGGTGACATATGTCTCCATAGCCACCGTCTCCTCCTGTGACAGGGGATACACGTGACTCCTGGGAAGTGCGGCGTTCACCTGGAGGTTTATCGCACATTCCCCTCGTCGATGAGGTGGTAATTGGGTCGCCCTCTTTTTACAGAAGTGATTGCCAAATCGGCAAATTCGGGGGTAATGCGCATGGTGGAGACTTGGTCTGGACTCTCCACCGTCGTCGCACCGATGGAAACTCCCACACACCTACCTGAGCACTCCTCTGACCACCCCTTAAGAGCCCCCGGTTTCCACGAAATTACAGGATTGTAATAAGCCAACCAGGGAATCCCCAGCACCACTGGAAACGCAGGAGAATCAATGAGGAAGAGACTAATCTGCTCCTCATGACCCCCCTGCGTCACCATGTCCAGAGGAACCGTGGCCTCCCTGATCAGCCCTGACCCTAATGGTCGACTATCTAGGGTGTGCACGGGGAAGGGTTGGTCCATCTGAATCAAGGGAATCCCTAACTTAAGTGCGAACCTGCAGTCCATAAAAGTCCCCGCTCCGCCTGAATCGACTAGCGCCTTATGCTGGGACTGAGGGGAAAACTCAGGAAAGGAAATCAACACATACAGATGACCAACAGGGGGCTCTGGGTGAGCCGGGTGCTGACTCAACTGAAGTGTTTGTGCGTTTACGGTGGTCGGCAGAGGCGGACAGAGCTTTTGGTCGTTTGAAGGCGTTGTTTACCGATGCTCCCGTATTGGCGAATCCGGACCCCTCTTTGCCATTAACTTCTCTAGGATAAGGGGCAGCATTTTCTTCACGTTCGGATGAAAAGCGTACCCAGAGTAAACTGCCTCCTACTCAGTCCCAGATACTAATATATGCATATTATTGTTAGTATTGGATGGAAACACTATGAAGTTTCTAAAACTGTTTGAATCATGCCTGTGACTATAAAAGAACTTATTTGGCAGGCAAAACCCTGAGGACAAACCATTCAGATTCTTTTTTTTAGGTTACTCTCTTTTCATTGGGAATCCAGATTTCTAAGGGACCTTCCTGCAGTTCCTTTTGCTTCCACTGGATGTCAACAGTCTTTAGAAATTGGTTGTTTGTTAGAGGCGCGTGACCAGAAAGCATGCTACACATTGTTTTCCTCCGGTATTGAACACAGATCATCCCGTCTTCAATTTTATCGATTATTTACGTTGAAAAATACCTAAAGTTGTATTACAAAAGTAGTTTGAAATGTTTGGACAAAGCTTACAGGTAACTTTTGAGATATTTTGTAGTCACGTTGTGCAAGTTGGAACCGGTGTTTTTCTGGATCAAACGCGCCAAATAAATGGACATTTTGGATATATATTTTTGAAATCTGACACGTTGGCTGGATTCACAACAAGTGTAGCTTTAATTTGGTATATTGAATGTGTGATTTCATGAAAGTTTAATTTATTTGAATTTGGCGCTCTGCGTTTTCACTGGATGTTGGCCAGGTGGGACGTTACCGTCCCACATATCCCAGAGAGGTTAATAGTGGAGGTGGACGCGTCCGAGGCTAGTGTTGGAGCCGTGCTACCACAGCGCTCGGGCGCGCCCACGAAGCTTCGCCCGTGCGCTTTCTTTTCGAGGAAGCTCAGTCCGGCGGAGCAAAACTATGATGTGGGAGACTGGGAGTTGCTGGCTGTAGTAAAGGCTCTGAAGATGTGGAGACATTGGCTTGAGGGGGCGAAACACTCTTTTCTCATCTGGACTGACCACCGTAATCTGGAGTACATCCGGACGGCGAGGAGACTGAATCCTCGTCAGGCAAGGTGGGCGATGTTTTTTACCAGATTTCGTTTCACCGTCTCTTATTGACCAGGTTCCCGTAACGCTAAGGCCGACGCACTGTCCCGTCTCTATGATACCGAGGAGCGGTCCATCGATCCCACGCCCATACTTCCGGCCTCTTGTCTGGTGGCACCGGTGGTATGGGAGGTGGACGCGGACATCGAGCGGGCGTCCCGGTTAGAACCTCCTCCACCACAGTGTCCAGCTGGTCGGAGGTACGTCCCACTTGGTGTTCGTGATAGATTGATCAGGTGGGCCCACACGCTACCCACCGCTGGTCATCCGGGGATCGATAGGACGGTGCAGGCTCTTAGGGGGAAGTACTGGTGGCCCACCTTGGCTAAGGACGTGAGGGTTTATGTTTCCTCCTGTTCGGTGTGCGCCCAGTGTAACTAGACACCTGCCTAGAGGGAAGTTACAGCCCCTCCCCGTTCCACAGCGGCCTTGGTCACACCTGTCTGTGGACTTCCTTACCGATCTTCCTCCATCACAGGGGAACACCACGATCCTGCCGTTTCCTCCCTTTGCCCGGTCTCCCTATGGCCCTACAGACTGCGGAGGCACTGTTTACACACGTCTTCCGGCACTACGGGGTGCCTGAGGACATAGTTTCTGATCGGGGTCCCCAGTTCACTTCCCGGGTTTGGAAGGCGTTCATGGAGCGTCTGGGGGTCTCGATCAGCCTGACCTCTGGTTTTCACCCCGAGAGTAATGGGCAGGTAGAGAGAGCGAACCAGGATGTGGGCAGGTTTCTGCAGTCGTATTGCCAGGACCGGCCAGAAGAGTGGGCGAGGTTCGTCCCATGGGCCGAGATGGCTCAAAATTCACTTCGCCACTCGTCCACGGACCTGTCGCCGTTTCAGTGCGTGTTGGGCTATCAGCCGGTCCTGGTACCATGGCATCAGAGCCAGACCGAGGCTCCTGCGGTGGAGGATTGGGTGAAGCGCTCAAAGGAGACCTGGAGAGCCGTCCACGAATCCCTGAAACAGGCCGGTGGGCGACAGAAGGTGAGCGCTGACCACCACCGTAGTGAGGCCCCCGTGTTCACACCGGGGGACAGGGTCTGGCTCTCGACCCGAAACCTGCCCCTCCGCCTGCCCTGCCGGAAGCTGGGCCCGCGGTTTGTGGGGCCATTTGAAGTCCTGAGGAGAATAAATTAGGTGTGTTATAGGTTACAGCTCCCCCTTATTATCGTTTTAACCCCTCGTTTCATGTGTCTCTCCTCAGGCTGGTGGTAGCCGGTCCACTGCAGGACGTTGAGGTGCGCGAGGTCCCTCCGTCCTCCTGGACATCGAGGGGGGTCCGGCATACACTGTACGTTTCATCCTGGACTCTAGACGTCGGGTGGGGGGCCTGCAGTACCTCGTGGATTGGGAGGGTTACGGTCCAGAGGAGAGGTGCTGGGTGCCGGTGGGGGACATCTTGGAACCATCTCTGCTGGGTGAGTTCCACCGCCTCCATCCAGATCGCCCTGCGCCTCGCCCTCCGGGTCGTCCTCGAGGCCGGCGTCGGCGCGCTGCGGGAGCCGCGCGTCTGGGGGGTACTGTCACGACTTCTACCGAGGGTGGCTACTCTCCCTGTTCTGGCGGCGCTCGGCGGTCGTCATCGCCGGTCTACTAGCTGCCACCGATCCTTTTTCCTTTTCATTTGGTTATGTCTGTCTTGTGTTTCACCTGTGCTCGATTTAGGGTAATTGGGGGGATATTTTAATCTCGCCATACCCTCTGGGTTTTGTTTGGGATTGTTACATTAGCTGTCATTTTGTTTTCTTGTGTGCTGTTGAACAGATGTTTTTTTCTGGACGGTGTCCGGTTGTTTTGAGGCTACTGTGGTAGTCCTGTTCCTGTTCGTTGGACTTGTGTAATAAAATGCCCTTTTCAAATTTACTCTCTCCTGCGCCTGCCTCCACACCCACTTATCCTTGGGGAGATACATGACAGTTGACATGGTTAAATGAGGTGGTTTGCGCTTTCATTCTTTCGCAAATGCTGCCATCTATCCACGGTTTCTGATTTGGGTAGGTTTTAATAGTCACTGTGGGAACAACATCCCCAATACACTTCCTGATGAACTCAGTCACCGTGTCCATGTATACGCCAATGTTATTCTCAGAGGCTACCAGGAACATATCCCAGTCCGCATGATCGAAACAATTGGTCAGACTAGTGTTGAATAGACCTTAGTATGGGTACTTCCTATTTTATTTTCAGCCTATAGGAAGAGCAAATAGGAGTCGTGATCTGATTTGCCGAAGCGGGGGCAGGGGAGGGCCTTGTAGGCATCTCGAAAGGCGAGTAAAACTGGTCTAGTGTTTTTCCTCAGCGAGTACTACAGTCAATGTGTTTATTATTATTATTTTTATTTAACCTTTATTTAACTAGGCAAGTCAGTTAAGAATAAATTCTTATTTACAATGATGGCCTACCCCGGCCAAACCTGGATGACTCTGGGCCAATTGTGTGCCGCCCTATGGGATTCCCAATCACAGCCGGATGGGATACAGGTCACATCCAGGCTGTATGATAGAACTTCAGTAGCTTTTTCCTCAAATTTGCTTTGTTAAAATCCCCAGCTACAATAAATGCCGTCTCAGGATATGTGGTCTCCAGTTTGCATCAAGTCCAGTTTAGTTCCTTGAGGGCCGTCGTGTTATTGGCTTGAGGGGAATATACACTGCTGTGACTATAACCAAAAATAATTATCTTGGGAGGTAATACGGTCGGCATTTGACTGTGAGGTATATTTAGGTTGGGTGAACAAAAGGACTTGAGTTTCTGTGTGTTATCAAAATCACACCATGAGTAATTAATCATGAAACATACACCACAGCCTTTCTCCTTCCCAGAGAGTTCTTTATTTCTCTCTGCGCAATGACCTGAGAACCCAGCTGGCTGTATGGATGGGGACAGTATATCTCGAGAGAGCCATGATTCTGTGAAACATGTTACAGTCCCTGATGTCTATCTGGAAAGAGATCTTCGCCCTGAGCTTGTCTACTTTATTGTCCAGAGACTGAACATTAGCAAGTAATATACTCGGAAGTGGTGGATGGTGTGCACGCCTCCTGAGCTGGACTAGATGTCCACTCCGAATATCTCTTCTCCGCTGGCGGTGTCTTGGAGCAGCCTCTGGGATAAGTTAAATTGCCCTGGGGGGGCCAGCAAAGGATCCAATTCGGGAAAGTCGTATTCCTGGTCGTAATGCAGGTGAGTTACTGCCGCTCTGATATCCAAAAGTTATTTCCAGCTGTATGTAATAACACACACAAAAAAAAACGATTTGGCATAGTAATGTAAGAAATAACACACACAAAAAAATGAAATGCTGCATAGTTGCTTAGGAGCTAGAAGCAGAGCTTCCATGTCTGTCAGCACCATTTCAATGATTTTAGGGATATGGCTCTGAATATACAGCAACACCTCTACCATACAGTAAGCATTCCTGTCTCTTCTATAGATGTTATATCTTGTATTGCTACTGCTGTATCATCAGTCATTTTCCAAGTGAGTCTCAGAAATGGCTAATATATGAATGTTATCTGATATCAGCAAGTTATTGATTTAATGGACCTTATTCCTAAGGCTACGTATATTAATATGTGCTATTTTCAGCCCTTTCCTGGGCAGCTTCTCAGAGATAGACATAATATGGAAAAGAACAAACAAAGCAAAAGAAATCTAAACAAAATCAGCAGTCCATTAATCCGTTGGGATGTGTAAGTGTGTGTGTGCTTCGCGATGGAAGCTACCCATAGGCTATACATGCACATCCTATGGTCATGATGCTGCCCTCAGCATAGGACAATGATGAGGACCTCATGTTTGGGTACAAGGAACAATTTTACTATTATTACTGAGCATTGAACTTGTTATAATCTTATTGACTATTGTCCGGGACATTTACTCAGTGATTGCACCATTCCAATGAATGAACAATATAAGGATTCTACAGCGGTCCTATTTTGAACTGTTTAGGCATTAGGCTTTCATACATACCTGACACATGTTCTTTTTACTTTTTTCTTCATTACCCACCGTTACTCATCAAGTCTGATGATTTCATTATAAAGGTCTGAATTATTTTGTTTGACTTTATTATTATTATCATTATTATTATTGGTCATGCTTTACTTGACACCCAAATTCTAAAGAAGACACAGGGAGTCAGGAAGCAGGTGCAGATGGTGAGTTTAATAATAACGAACTTGGAGAGTTACAAAAACAAGAGAAACGTCTGGACATGAAAACAGAACCAATGCTGCATAGGCGGCTGTCTCCTTGATTTGTCCAGGGGAGACGGAGGGGTGTCGCGGGGGACGGCATCAGCCAGGGGACCAGGAACCCCCGGCCTGAGGAGGGAAACATGAAAGGAGGTTGAGATCCGGTAGTTACCTCATTGACCCTCCGGAGGACCTTGAAGGGCCCCACAAACCAGGGGCTCAGTTTCTGGCAGGGCAGGCGGAGCGGGAGGTTCCCGGTGGAGAGCCAGATGCGATCACCAGGATGGAACACAGGATTCTGACTGCGGTGGAGGTCCGCCTGATCCCTCTGACGTGGGGACGTAGATGCGCTCTGGAGGGCAGGTGGCAGGAGCAGGTTCCTTCTCCAGAGCCTGGCAGATGTCCACATCTACGTCCCAAAACACGGGGCCAACGATACAGGAGGACCGCTTGATGGGCTGGAGGACACTCATAGGATCCTCTACCGACTTGGAACCACAGGGTGCGGTAAAGCAAGTACTCCGGCATCCTGGTCCCCAGACGCTGATTCTCATCTTTGACCAGGAGATGGTGGGGTAATGGAGTTGGAAGCAAGGGAGGCTGAGGATGACTTTGTGTACAGGTGCGGTGGTGATGATGAAGGGAAGGCTTTCCTGGAGCTTGGGTCCCACGGTGAGAATGAGTGGTGCTGTGATGTGAATAATTGTGTGTAATCACCATGGTCGAATAGAGCTAAGCACAGGCAAAATCCTAGAGGAAACCCTGATGCTTTTCAACAGACACTAGGAGACAAATTCACCTTTCAGCAGGACAATAACCTAAAACACAAGGCCAAATAAACACTGGAGTTGCTTACCAAGACCAAATTGAATGTTCCTGAGTGGCCTAGTTAGTGTTTTGGAAAACCTCCCTGATCTTTGTGGTTAAATTTGTGTTTGAAATACTTCCTTCACAATGTTAACAGAAGTCCAAAATCTCTCGGTAGCTATCCAATGCTAACTCACTAACCCAGTGGATTTTTGTGGGTGAGGTATTTATAGAGTATAGAGCACAATTATTATTGTAAACTCAGCAACAACAAAAAACGTCCTCTCACTGTCAACTGTGTTAATTTTCAGCAAACTTAACATGTGTAAATATTTGAATGAACATAACAAGATTCAACAACTGAGACATAAACTGAACAAGTTCCACAGAAATGTAACTAACAGAAATGGAATAATGTGTCCCTGAACAAAGGGGGGGGGGTCAAAATCAAAAGTAACAGTCAGTATCTGGTGTGGCCACCAGATGCATTAAGTACTGCAGTGCCCATAGGTGACGTTGTTTCCGGTGATGTCTGGTGAGGACCTGCCTTACAACAGGCCTACAAGCACTCAATCCAGCCTCTCTCAGCCTATTGCGGACAGTCTGAGCACTGACGGAGGGATTGTACGTTCCTGGTGTAACTCGGACAGTTGTTGTTGCCATCCTGTACCTGTCTCGCAGGTGTGATGTTCGGATGTACCGATCCTGTGCAGGTGTTGTTACATGTGGTCTGCCACTGCGAGGACGATCAGCTGTCCGTCCTGCCTCCCTGTAGTGCTTTCTTAGGTGTCTCACAGTACGGACATTGCAATTTATTGCCCTGGTCACGTCTGCAGTCCTCATGTCTCCTTGCAGCATGCCTAAGGCACGTTCACGCAGATGAGCAGGGACACTGGGCATCATTCTTTCTGTGTTTTTCAGAGTCAGTAGAAAGGCCTCTTTAATGTCCTAAGTTTTCATAACTGTGACCTTAATTGCCTACCGTCTGTAAGCTGTTAGTGTCTTAACGACCATTCCACAGGTGCATGTTCATTAATTGTTTATGGTTAATTGAACAGGCATGGGAAACAGTGTTTAAACCCTTTACAATTAAGATCTGTGAAGTTATTTGAATTTTTACGAATTATCTTTGAAAGACAGGGTCCTGAAAAAGGGACGTTTCTTTTTTTGCAGAGTTTATGTATTTTTTTTACAATATGTTACAACAATTAAATTAATTAGTTGAATAAATCAGACATTATTCTGGGACTGGCTTTAAAGAATGTAAAAAGTGTTTGAAAAAAATGTCTTGCAGAAATAGTTCTAGTATTACCTTGCTACTCAGATTCTAGAAGGTTCTCCTAACTTCAGTTTTTGTCACAAAACAAGTAATGTATAGTATAGAGAATGTTACACCGTCTAACCACTGTGAAGTATATTTTCTACAACCCAAAATATTGTATTTCAGCTGTTTGAAGCTGGTGTTCAAAACAGATAGTAAAATCACTCAAAATGCACGGGGGCCATTGTTAGCAAGGTTACGTCCTCACCAAAGTGACAAATTACGTTGTTTAAATTGCTACCTTGCGCTACATGGCTACATTAGTGTCAACTATGGGTAGCAACTATGAGAGTTTGGACTGCTGTTACAAATTCCCTGCTGGTGACTGTTATCAGCACCTCACAACTTTGAGCTGCACTCTCCACTCCCCATCCCCCACAACGGGCGTCTGACAGTCTAGGGTACCATAAACCTGCCTCTCAAACTCTCTCTGACCTGAATGACCTGTGTCCTGATAGGTTGCTAGGGAGGTTACTAGGGGGCTGGACATCTGCCCATCCTCTTGACTCTGCAGGTCACACAATACTTGCAGTCTCCCTCAAGCAGTGGCAGAGAGCAACATCTCTGTCTCTGCCCATCAACAACTGGGTGTCACACCCTGATCTGTTTCACCTGTCCTCGTTATTGTCTCCACCCCCTCCAGGTGTCATTTGTTTTCCCCAGTGTATTTATCCCTGTGTTTCCTGTCTCTCTGTGCCAGTTCGTCTTGTATGTCCAAGCCCACCAGCGGGTTTTCCCGTTTTCCTGCTTTGCCTTTTCTCCTTTTCCGGTCCTTCCGGTTTTGACCCTTGACTGTTCTGGACTCTGTACCCGCCTGCCTGACCATTCTGCCTGCCCTGACCTCGAGCCTGCCTGCCACTCTGTACCTCCTGGACTCTGATCTGGTTATGACCTTTTGCCTGTCCCGACCATTCTCTTGCCTATTCCCTTTGGATTTATTAAACGTCTTAAACTCCAACCATCTGCCTCCCGTGTCTGCATTTGGGTCTCACCTAGTGTCATGATACTGGGCTCACTCATATCTCTGGACTTGTGGGAAGGACTGCATGCCCAAAGGGAGCTGTGTGACATTTGTATATTGTTCTTCATAGTTAATTACTACTATTGCCTATTGTATGTTGCCCCTCTGAGTTTACTGTGTAGTGTAATACCCTGCAGGTGGTATATGCAATCTATACAGTCCTTACTGCTATATTCTGTATCTGTGCCTTTGTGCCCTGGTGTATTCAATCGATATGGGGCGGCAGGTGGCCTAGTGGTTAGAGCTTTGGACTTGTAACCGCGAAGGTTGCAAGATCGAATCCCTGAGCTGAGAAGGTAAAAATCTGTCATTCTGCCCCACAGTTCCTAGACTGTCATTGAAAATAAGAATTTGTTTTTAACTGACTTACCTAGTTAAATAAAGGTAAAATATATAAAGAATTGTGTATTCATTTCCTCTGTTTCTATCCATTACATAACCACTACCATTCCCACTTTTCATCCACATGTACTGTCCATACCCATGTTCATCTTCTCCTCTGTGTGAATAAAGTTCCTGTGTGTGTTCAATCTTGGACTGCTTTAATAACCTCTAACTGGGGGCAGTGTCACAAACCAGCAAAACACTGTATGTAGAGCCGGGTTGCTCTCTTTCAGTTACGTCCTCCCAATTCCTTGCAAAGAAGGGCACCTATTGGTAGATGGGTAAAAAAAGCTAACATTTAATATCCCTTTGAGCATTCTGAAGTTATGAATTAAAGTGAAGATATTAAGTATTATAACAGTTACAGAGTTTAATGTCTGTGACAGGACAAAGAGAACGGCTCAGTAGTTGTAGTTACTCCACAATATTAACCTAATTAACAGAGTGAAAAGAAGGAAGCCTGTGTAACGGCTGTTGGAAGGAGAGCACCAAGGTGCAGCGTGGTACGTGTCCATATTTATTAAATGAACACTGAAATAACAAAAATAACAAAGAACAACGACCGAAACAGTTCTGGCTTGTGCAGACACACAAAACAGAAAACAACTACCCACAAACACAGGTGGGAACAGGCTACCTAAGTATGGTTCTCAATCAGAGACAACAATAGACAGCTGCCTCTGATTGAGAACCACACACGGCCAAACACAAATAAATAGACAACATAGAACACCAGACATAGAATGCCCACCCCAACTCACGCCCTGACCAAACCAAAATAGAGACATAAAAAAGGAACTAAGGTCAGGGCATGACAGCCTGTACAGAATAAAAATATTCCAAAACATGCATCCTGTTTGCAAAAAGGCACTAAAGTAATACTGCAATAAATGTGGCAAAACAATTCACTTTTTGTCCTGAATACAAAGTGTTATGTTTGGGGCAAATCCAATATAACACATTACTGGGTACCACTCTCCACACATTCAGGCATAGTGGTGGCTGCATCATGTTATGGGTATGCTTGTAATTGTTAAAGACTGAGATAAAAAAGAAATGGAATGGAGCTAAGCACAGGCAAAATCCTAGAGAAAACCTGGTTCAGTCTGCTTTCCACCAGACACTGGGAGATTAATTCACCTTTCAGCAGGACAATAACCTAAAACACAAGGCCAAATCTACACTAGAGTTGCTTATCACGATGACATGGAATTTTCCTGGGTGACTGGGTTACAGTTTTGACTTGAACATCTATAGCAAGACTTGAAAATGGTTGTCTAGCAATGACCAACAACCAAATTAACAGAGCTCAAAGAATTTTGAAACAATGGGCAAATATTGCACAATCCTGGTGTGCAAAGCTCTGAGAGACTTACCCAGAAAGACTCACAGCTGTAATCACTGCCAAAGGTGATTCTATCATATATTGACTCAGGGGTGTGAATACTTACAGTTGAAGTCGGTAGTTTACATACACCTTAGCCAAATACATTTAAACTCATATTTTCCCAATTCCTGATATTTAATCCTTGTAAAAATTCCCTGTCTTAGGTCAGTTAGGATCACCACTTTATTTTAAGAATGTGAAATGTCAGAATAATAGTAGAGAGAATGATTTATTTGAGCTTTCATTTCGTTCATCACATTCCCAGTGAGTCAGAAGTTTACATACACTCAATTAGTATTTGGTAGCATTGACATTCAATTGTTTAACTTGGGTCAAACGTTTCGGGTAGCCTTCATCAAGCTTCCCACAATAAGTTGGGTGAATTTTGTCCCATTCCTCCATGACAGAGCTGGTGTAACTGAGTCAGGTCTGTAGGCCTCCTTGCTCGCACACACTTTCAGTTCTGCCCACAAATTAAGGTCAGGGCTTTGTGATGGCCACTCCAATACCTTGACTTTGCTGTCCTTAAGCCATTTTGCCACACCTTTGGAAGTATGCTTTGGGTCATTGTCCATTTGGAAGACGCATTTGCGACCAAGCTTTAACTTCCCGACTGAAGTTTTAAGATGTTGCTTCAATATATCCACATATTTTTCCCTGTCACGATGCCATCTATTTTGTGAAGTGCACCAGTCCCTCCTGTAGCAAAGCATCCACACAACATGATGCTGCCACCCCCGTGCTTAATGGTTGGGATGGTGTTCTTCGGCTTGCAAGCATCCCCCTTTTTCCTCAAAACATAACGATGGTCATTATGGCCAAACAGTTCTATTTTTGTTTCATCAGACCAGAGGACGTTTCTCCAAAAAGTACGATCTTTGTCCCCATGTGCAGTTGCAAACCGTAGTCTGGCTTTTTTATGTCGGTTTTGGAGCAGTGGCTCCTTCCTTGCTGAGCGGCCTTTCAGGTTATGTCGATATAGGACTCGTTTTAAAGTGGATATATATACTTTTGTACCTGTTTCCTCCAGCATCTTCACAAGGTCCTTTGCTGTTGTTCTGGGATTGATTTGCACTTTTCGCACCAAAGTACGTTCATCTCTAGAACACAGAACGTGTCTCCTTCCTGAGCGGTATGACGGCTGTGTGGTCCCATGATGTGTATACTTGCGTACTATTGTTTGTACAGATGAGCGTGGTACCTTCAGGCATTTGGAAATTGTTCCCAAGGATGAACCAGACTTGTGGAGGTCTACAATTCTTTTTCTGAGGTTTTGGCTGATTTCTTTTGATTTTCCTATGATGTCAGGCAAAGAGGCACTGACTTTGAAGGTAGGCCTTGAAATACATCCTCAGGTACACCTCCAATTGACTCAAATGATGTCACTTAGCCAATCAGAAGCTTCTAAAGCCACAACATAATTTTCTGGAATTTTACAAGCTGTTTAAAGGCACAGCCAACCTAAGTGTATGTAGACTTCCGACTTCAACTGTATGTAAATGAGATTTCTGTATTTAATTTTCAATAAATGTGCAAACATTTCTAAAAACATTATGGGGTATTGTGTGTAAAGGCCTTCATGGAATCCATTATTTCATGAAGGCATTGCACTTCCGGGGCGAGGGCAAAGGACACTGTGAAGGACACTGTGTACCGGTGTCCTAGCTAGCTAGCTACTTCCCTCATAACGTTAACAGAAGTCCAAAATCTCTCGGTAGCTACCCATAGTTGATGAAAACGAAGCCACGTAGAGCAACGTAGATATAAAAAGCTACATAATTTGTCCCTAGGAGCTGACGGAACCTTGCAACAATGTACCCCTTGACCTCTCGAGTTGCGCAGTTGTCTAAGGCCCTGCATCACAGTGCTAGCTATGCCACTAGAGATTCTGGGTTCAAGTCCAGGCTCTGTTGCAGCCGGCCACGACCGGGAGACCCATGGGGCGGCACACAATTGGCCCATCGTCGTCCGGGTTAGGGGAGGGTTTGGCCGGCAGGGATGTACTTGTCCGTTCGCGCACTAGCGACTCCTGTGGTGGGCCGGGTTCAGTACACGCTGACACGGTTGCCAGGTGCATGGTGTTTCCACATTGGTTCAGCTGGCTTCCGGGTTAAGTGGGCAATGTGTCAAGAAGCAGTGCGGCTCGGTTGGGTTATGTTTCGGAGGATGCACGGCTCTCGACCTTCGCCTATACTCAATTCTTGCTCGTACAATATGCATATTATTATTACTATTGGATAGAAAACACTCTCTAGTTTCTAAAACCGTTTGAATTATATCTGTGAGTAAAACAGAACTCCTTTTGCAGCAAACTTCCTGACAGGAAGTGGAAAATCTGAAATCGATGCTCTCTTCTAGGGGCTGCCTATTAAAGTCCTTGATATTTATTCGTTTAGATGCACTTCATACGTCTTCCACTAGATGTCGACAAGGAGTGAGAGAAGAAATGGAGTGTGTAACTTGATCTGGGCTCGTATAATAGCTCTTTGTATGACGTGTCACCAGTTTCCTGTTTTCTGGAGAGCGCGTCAAGGGACCTGGATTTGCCTTCTGATAAGTTGTCGTTATGGAAGACTGATATCTCCGGCTTTGATTTTATTTGATACATGTGACAATATCATCGTAAAGTATGTTTTTTCAATATAGTTTAATCAGATTATTGACATTTTTTCGGGAGTTTTCCGTGCTCCCTTCTCTTCCGTTTGTTGACATGGAGAGATTCGCGCCACTTGGCAAGTGTGCTTGCTAAATCGAGAGGGAAAAAAGCCGTTCTAAATCCAAACAACGATTGTTCCCGACAAAGGACCCCTTGTACAACATTCTGATGAAAGATCAGCAAAAGTAGGACCCATTTTATGATGCTATTTCATATATCTGTCGAACATGTTGTGCTAGTCGTTTGCGCCCAGCTTTTGGGTACTCTTTCGCTATACCTAAGCTGGATGTCGTAATGAAGTTATTTTTAGAATTCTAACACGGCGATTGCATTAAGAACTAGTGTATCTATCATTTCCTATACAACATGTATTTTTTAGTTATGTTTCTGAATAGCTATTTGGTCAGAATATGTGTGTCAGAAAAAGTATCAGAAAAATATCCGGACGTTGTGGAAAAAAGATGCTACGTTAGCACAATGTATAACCACTGATTTCAGCTCTAAATATGCACATTTTCGAACAAAACATAAGTGTATGTATAACCTGATGTTATAGGACTGTCATCTGATGAAGCTTATCAAGGTTAGTCAAAAATTATATATCTTTTGCTGGTTTGTTACGATCGCTAACTTTTGCTACTGGGAAATGGCTTGTGTTTCTGGCTATTGTGGTAAGCTAATATAACGCTATATTGTGTTTTCGCTGTAAAACACTTAAATCGGAAATATTGGCTGGAATCACAAGATGCCTGTCTTTCATTTGCTGTACACTATATATTTTTCAGAAATGTTTTATGATGAGTATTTAGGTATTTGACGTTGGTGTCTGTAATTATTCTGTCTGCTTTCGGTGCAATTTCTGATTGTAGCTGCAATGTAAACTATGATTTATACCTGAAATATGCACATTTCTTGAACAAAACATAGATTTATTGAAGAACATGTTATAAGACTGTCATCTGATGAAGTTGTTTGTTGGTTAGTTTGGTTGGTTCTTGGTTAGTTAGGTTGGCTTTGTGCATGCTACCTGTGCTGTGAAAAATGTCTGTCTTTTTTGTATTTGGTGGTGAGCTAACATAAATATACGTGCTGTTTTCGCTGTAAAACATTTTAAAAATCGGACATTGGCTGGATTCACAAGATGTGTACCTTTCATTTGCTGTATTGGACTTGTTAATGTGTGAAAGTTAAATATTTCAAAAAAATATATTTAGAATTTCGCGCCCTGCACTTGAAGTGGCTGTTGTCATATTGTGGCCGGCCTCGGGCTTGCAGCCAGAAGAAGTTAAATGGAAACTGAAATCTGGACACTGACTGTAGGTCTACAACCTCTTACATAGCCTTAATATTAACAGAATTAAGTATTTCTTGCAGTAAAATGATACACCAAATGTAATCATAATTTTGAGTGCAGAAATATGATTTATTTCTTTCAGCATCTTGAGAGAATGCGAATGAGCAGTTAGATAGCTTCTGTAGAGATGGTTTTATCAGCATCATAAAAGCTGATAATATTTTAACCACATAAAATATACATCCAAGTCAAACTGAAATCTTATCAGAAACATGTTGGGTCGTTTTCACAGCTTTCTATTTCCTTACAACCGGTCAAACTGATGTCATTTGGACATTTTCACAAAAAATATGTTTTTTGTTATCGCATTTTCTCCCCGGTCCCTACACGTCTTTGCTGCGTGAAAGCAACAGAGATGACAGAGAAAATGCCGCCCTAGAACTGGGTTTCCCAAAGTCGGTCCTGGGGCCCTAGCACTACACAGCTGATTGAAATAACCAACTCATCATCATGCTTTGATTATTTGAATCAGCTGTGTATTTAAAAAAATAGATTGAACCTTTCTTTAACTAGGCAAGAACAAATTCTTATTTACAATGACGACCTACCCGGACGACGCTGGGCCAATTGTGCGCTGCCCTATTGGACTCGGCCAGTTGTGATACAGCCTGGAACCAAACCAGGGTGTCTGTAGTGACACCTGAAGCACTGAGAGGAAGTGCCTTAGACCGCTGCACCACTCAGGAGCCCAGAGTGTAGTGCTAGGGCAAAAGCCAAAACGTGCTCCTAGGAGGGGCCCCAGTGTCACGATCGCGTTGACATGAACGAGAGGACCAAGGCGCAACATGATTTGAATACATCTTCTTTAATTTATAACGACGAAGATGATCACCAAACACTTATACAACACTAACAAAAACAACAAACGATCGTGAAACTTCAAACGTAAGTGCACACACAGACTACTTACGTCGACATATACATATACAATGACCCACAAACAGCTAAAGCCTATGGCAGCCTTAAATATGACTCCCAATTAGAGACAACCGAAATCAGCTGTCTCTAATTGAGAACCCATTCCGGCCACCATAGACTTTCCTAGACAACTACACCCAACATAGACACAGCTAGACACATACACTCAACACAAAACCATAAACTACAACCAACACCCCCTCTACCATATAATACCCCAAAATACACACATACCCCATGTCACACCCTGACCTAACTAAAATAATAAATAAAACAAATAATACTAAGGCCAGGGCGTGACATAACCCCCCCCCCCTTAAGGTGCGAACTCCGGACGCACCAGCACATAGTCTAGGGGAGGGTCTGGGTGGGCTTCCTTCCACGGCGGCGGCTCCGGCACTGGTCGTGGTCCCCACCCCACCATAGTCATAAGGGGCAGCACCGGGATAAGGGGCAGCACCAGGATAAGGGGCAGCACCAGGATAAGGGACAGCACCAGGATAAGGGGCAGCACCAGGATAAGGGGCAGCACCAGGATAAGGGGCAGCACCAGGATAATGGGCAGCACCAGGATAATGGGCAGATCCTGGCTGGATGACGGCTCCGGCGGATCCTGGTTGGACGGCTCATGGCTGGCTGACAGATCTGGCTGCTCATGGCTAGCTGACGGATCCGGCTTCTCATGGCTGGCAGACGGATCTGGACGCTCATGGCTGGCTGACGGCTCTGGCAGATCCTGTCTGGTTGGCGGCTCTGGCAGATCCTGTCTGGTTGGCGGCTCTGGCAGATCCTGTCTGGTTGGCGGCTCTGGCAGATCCTGTCTGGTTGGCGGCTCTGGCAGATCCTGTCTGGTTGGCGGCTCTGGCAGATCCTGTCTGGTTGGCGGCTCTGGCAGATCCTGACTGACGAATGGCTCTAGCGGCTCCTGACTGACTAATGGCTCTGACGGCTCGGGACAGACGGGCGGCTCTAATGGCTCTGGACAGACGGATGGCTCAGACGGCACTGGGCAGACGGATGGCTCAGATGGCGCTGGGGAGACGGATGGCTCAGACGGCGCTGGGGAGACGGATGGCTCAGACGGCGCTGGGGAGACGGATGGCTCAGACGGCGCTGGGGAGACGGATGGCTCTGGCCGGATGAGGCGCACTGTAGGCCTGGTGCGTGGTGCCGGAACTGGAGGCACCGGGCTAAAGGCACGCACTTTCAGGCTAGTGCGGGGAGAAGGAACAGGGCATACTGGACCCTGGGGACGCACATTAGGCCTAGTGCGTCGGGCCGGAACTGGTGATACCGGACTGGGGACACGCATCTCAGGGCTAGTGCGGGGAGCAGCAACAGGATGCACAGGACTCTGGAGACGCACAGGAGGCTTAGTGCGTGGTGCCGGAATTGGTGGTACCGGGCTGGAGACACGCACCATAGGACGAGTGCGTGGAGGAGGAACAGGGCTCTGGAGACACACTGGAAGCCTGTTACGTGGTGTAGGCACTGGTGGAACTGAACTGGGGCGGGGAGGTGGCGCCGGAAATACCGGACCGTGCAGGCGTACTGGTTCCCTTGAACACCGAGCCTGCCCAACCTTACCTGGTTGAATGCTCCCCGTCGCCCGACCAGTGCGGGAAGGTGGAATAACCCGCACCGGGCTATGTAGGCGAACCGGGGACACCATGCGTAAGGCTGGTGCCATGTATGCCGGCCCGAGGAGACGCACTGGAGACCAGACGCGTTGAGCCGGTATCATGGTACCTGGCTCAATGCCCCATCTAGCCCTACCAGTGCGGGAAGGTGGAATAACCCGCACCGGGCTATGAACACGTACAGGAGACACCGTGCGCTCTACTGCGTAACACGGTGTCCGCCCGTACTCCCGCTCTCCACGGTTAGCCTGGGAAGTGGGCGCAGGTCTCCTACCTGCCCTCGGCCCACTACCTCTTAGCCTCCTCCCCAAGAAATTTTTGGGTAGTACTCGCGGGTCTCCAGCCTTGCCTCCGTGCTGCCTCCTCATATCGCCTCCTCTCGGCTTTCGCTGCCTCCAGCTCTTCACGAGGGAGGCGATATTCTCCCGGTTGCGCCCAAGGTCCCTTACCATCTAAAATCTCCTCCCATGTCCATGAATCCTTAATACCTTGATCCTGTTGCCGCTGGTCATGTTGCTTGATCCGGATTTGGTGGGTCATTCTGTCAAGATCGCGTTGACATGAACGAGAGGACCAAGGCGCAACATGATTTGAATACATCTTCTTTAATTTATAACGACGAAGATGATCACCAAACACTTATACAACACTAACAAAAACAACAAACGATCGTGAAACTTCAAACGTAAGTGCACACACAAACTACTTACGTCGACATATACATATACAATGACCCACAAACAGCTAAAGCCTATGGCAGCCTTAAATATGGCTCCCAATTAGAGACAACCGAAATCAGCTGTCTCTAATTGAGAACCCATTCCGGCCACCATAGACTTTCCTAGACAACTACACCCAACATAGACACAGCTAGACACATACACTCAACACAAAACCATAAACTACAACCAACACCCCCTCTACCATATAATACCCCAAAATACACACATACCCCATGTCACACCCTGACCTAACTAAAATAATAAATAAAACAAATAATACTAAGGCCAGGGCGTGACAGTTGCAGACTTTGGTCCTGGGATTGTAATTATAGACAAGTTGACGAACAAATAGCTCATCAAAATTATATCTAAATCAGGCTAAATAAATCCTGACCCCGTCAACAAATCATTCCGCAGTCTCTGACTGTAGCCTTCAGCTTATTTTCTATATAGAGCGGGTTAGGGTCGGGTGCGGGCCTCAGATTGTCCCTTTATCACATATAATCGGGGGTTGCTGATGGGTTATTAGCAAATGCAGGTGGCTGGGGGTGAACAAACAGCTGACCCGAGCACCACTAGTCTACATACCCACATCCAGAGCCGGCCCTAGCCTTTGCGAGCAAAAATGTGTAGCTAGCGCTAGTCGGCTGTACCTGTGGCAATTTTTTGAATTGATTTTGCAAATTGATCCACGGGCCTACAAAAGGGGGGACATTGCCCATCCCTGACAAACTTTCTCATTCGACAGTACCAAACCCTCCCTCAGAAGTTGGTCTGACTGCCAGTCAAACTCCCCAGAAAGGCAGGAACCTAGAAAGAAACCTAGAGATGAACCAGGCTCTGAGCGGTGGCCAGTCCTCTTCTGGCTGTGCCGGGTTGAGATTATAACAGTACATGGCCAAGATGTTCAAACGTTCATAGATGACCAGCAGGGTCAAATAATAATAATCACAGTGGTTGTAGAGGGTGCAACAGTCAGCACCTCAGGAGTAAATGTCAGTTGGCTTTTCATAGCCGAGCATTCAGAGTTAGAGACAGCAGGTGCGGTAGAGAGAGTCGAAAACAGCAGGTCCGGGACAAGTTAGCACGTCCAGTGAACAGGTCAGGGTTCCATAGCCGCAGGCAGAACAGTTGAAACTGGAGCAGCAGCACGACACAGGACGCCGGATAAGACAGGAGAAATACTCCAGACATAACAGACTGACCCTAGCCCCCCGACACAAACTATTACAGCATAAATACTGGAAGCTGAGACAGGAGGGGTCGGGAGACACTGTGGCCCTGTCTGACGATACCCCCGGACAGTACCAACCAGGCAGGATATAACCCCACCCACTTTGCCAAAGCACAGCCCCCACACCATTAGAGGGATATCTTCAAACCACCAACTTACGACCCTGAGACAATGCTGAGTATAGCCCACAAAGATCTCCCCCACGGCACGAACCCAAGGGGGGCGCCAAACCCGAACAGGAAGATTACGTTAGTGACTCAACCCACTCAGGTGACGCACCCCTCCTAGGGACGGGATGGAAGAGCACCAGTGACTCAGCCCTCGTAATACGTTTAGAGGCAGAGAATCCTGGTGGAGAGAGGGGAACCGGCCAGGCAGAGACAGCAAGGGCGGTTCATTGCTCCAGTGACTTTCCGTTCACCTTCACACCCCTGGGCAGACTACACTCAATCATAGGACCTACTGAAGAGATGAGTCTCAATAAAGATTTAAAGGTCGAGACCGAGTCTGCGTCTCTCACATAGATGGGCAGACCATTACATAAAAATTGAGCTCTGTAGGAGCCCTGCCTTCCGCTGTTTGCTTAGAAATTCTAAGAGGCCTGCGTCTTGTGACCGTAGCGTACATGTAGGTATGCACGGCAGGACCAAATCGGAGAGATAGGTAGCAGCAAGCCCATGTAATGCTTTGTAGGTGAGCAGTAAAACCTTGAAATCAGCCCCAGTCTTAACAGGAATCCAGTGTAGAGGCTAGCACTGGAGTAATATGATAATTATTTGGGGCTCTAGTCAAGATTCTAGCAGCCGTGTTTAGCACTAACTGAAGTTTCTTATTTTATTGCAATGTTACGAAGATGTAAAAAAGCTGTTCTTGAAATATTTTTTATATGTTCGTCAAAAGAGAGATCAGGGTCCAGAGTAACGCCGAGGTCCTTCACGAAATTGATGGCATTAAAGCGTGTGCGGAGCCTGCAATAAGGCAGATGGTGCCAGACTGCTAACGGTGGATTTGATTCTGCTCACTGCTGTGCATCTTGTAATTTACCCTTTTAGATATTTAGAGGGAACACGGAGGCACCACATGCACACCACCTTAATGGCATGTTTTTGTCTACCTTTTAATTACAAAGCTACATTAGTAGAGGTAGAGCAACTACATGTGGGCTGGGTAGTCACTTACTGTAACTGGAGGTAGAGCCAATTCCACATTAAGAATTACAGTGAAATGGTTGTTTCTGAAAGCTTTTGGGAAATTAAGGTTCATGTTGAATGTGTAAGCTTAGAAAATATGTATTGCAATGTAGAGCAAGGGATAAATGAATTATCTGTGGGGAGTTCTGAAGAGTAGAACGAGCTAACCTGAAGTGTTTATGAAGTGGTGATTGTGGGATGATACATTTGTTCAGCAGAGATCGTAATATAGGAGCAGTTCACGCTGAACTGCTATAGGGCTCTGCGCAAAAACAGTGCACTATGTAGGGAATAGGGTGCATGCTAATAACAATATCTTTAGCAGACATTAACAGACAGCAGACACATTTTTTCCCGAAGTAATGGCTGTCGAGCTGTTTTGCAAACCATGGCATTTGCTTGCTTTTCCACTCACAGGAACGCAATGAACTGAGAAGGATTGCTTTTGTTTAGCTTCTAATACTCTTGTTTGTGCACATTTTCACACTCATCACCTCTCAAACAGATAGTACCGCTCGTCGCCCCTGCAGTTCGTCCATTCATTTCCTCTCGTCATTAACAACTGAAACGATAGTGATGCATGCCTTTTCATTACAGCTCGCCGTAATATGAAAGGTCCACTCCATGGTTGGCCATGGTCCCAAAGCAATAAGTCTTTGTCTGGGCGGGCAAACAGTTGATGCTTGATAAGGGTAATCCTATCCCCATGCTGGGCCATTTGGTTAGCTGTGTGGGACATTTGGTTGGCTGTGTGGGCTTGGTCCATTCAGAAAGCTGTGTGCTGTCTGCTTTTGTCTCTGGATTTATGGGTCCGGTTAGAACCGCAAATCAGCTCAGAGGGCCAACACTCTGTGGGCTGAAGTTAACTGATAGCAACTTTCTCTGCAAACTGAGCAGGGTTCATCATCGGAATGAAAGTCTGCATCGCCATGTTGGCAGCCAAACAGAAACCAACGAGAGGTACATTTTAGAGGTCTATGGTTTAGCTGGACTATGATTTAAGGTATTAGATACCAATTGCTGAAGGGTTTGGTTAAAATAAATTGGTTAATGGATAATGTATAAAAAAAAAATATTTAAGGAAAGTATTTCAGTTTGCAGGTGCTGTCCTTAACAAAATAATCTTCAAGATAGTGTTTGAGAAAGGAAACAATAAAGATAGCAGAAAAGTGATTGACCATGAAAAATAAGTGAGTGCGCAATTTTCACAATTATTACCCATTAAATAATGCCCTGCGTGGTCTATCTTTTACATTAAAACGCCTCTCCTTCCTCAGCAGGTACGAAGGCATGCACATTTCTGCACAAAATGTCTGTGCCCCCTTTGCACCTCTCTGTTTTAAGATCTTCTTCAAAGCAACCTAACACCTCTCTGGAGCCGGGTTTGAAGTGCAAAAGATAAGCCACTCTCTGACTGCACAAGCCTTAACCTGCAGTGGTCACACACACACTCCCCTTCAGCGCTATTCACAATCCCATTAATCGCATTAGCAAGGCTTCTCAAAGGGCCACGGCCGAGTCGGATTAATTGGCCTTCACTATGCAAAGCAGGCACATTGTAACAGGAATTCAATACCAAGAAGTGTAATGAGTGATTACTGAATCATTTCACTGCCGCTCAAAGGTTAGTGAGACATTTTATTCCCTGGCTTCTTTAGTTTGTGTAAGGGAGTGAACGTTATTTATAATAAGGGTTACATGGATAAAATCGGACCTCTCTGAAATGAAAATGGATGGCCCTCCATTTAGCAAAATATATTTTACCTAAACCCTCCCTGACTGCTTGACAAAAACAAGTGACCATCCCCTATACCCAAAATATTAATTTAAACATGCAGTGGATATCAAAGAACATTCCTACTGTTTACACTCACTTCTTGGACAGACCAGAACCTTAGATATACCGTTTAAGAAACTGTTCTTCGGCCTGTCAGCATTACACGGCAACACAGGAATGTTGCTAACACACAGAACTGCTGGCTAGAAGGTTGTGGGTGCACAGACTGCTGTGGAAAAGAGTAGGGGTGGAAAGATCTCCTTCACAGTAAAAGTATTGCATGATTCTATTATCTAATTAATAAAAAAAATAGCCTTCTATAAACATTTCATGCAATAGTACGTCATTTTACATATTAGCAGAATCTGTTTTAATATCACACAACTGAACAAAATGACTGGCAAAGAATGGACAGAGAGAGAGGCCTATGTGTTCGTCTTATCATCTTTCTCCAATGCCAAATCAGTGTGTGTTGTTTGTAATGAAACTACCTGTTTACAAATGATTTAATCTGAGACGTCATTAGGAATCTGAGGGTTGTATTTTCACTGGGCTCCTGAGTGGTACAGTGGTCTAGAGCACTGTATATCAGTGCTGAGAGCCATCTGTGGTTCAAATCCAGGCTGCGTCACATCTGGCTGTGATTGCGAGTCCCATAGGGCAGTGCCCAATTTCGATGGGCCGCCATTGTAAATAAGAATTTGTTCTTCATTGACTTGCCTAGTTAAATCAAAAGTGATTTCATTCTGCCCCCTACCGACGCTTTAACTGCTAGCTGCTCTTCTTCCGTGGCTTAACCCAACGTGACATGGTCACAAGTGTTACCCGTAAAACTGTCTGGGATTAAACATCTTCTACTGAACAGAAAGTGAATGTGGTTCCTCCTTTAAAAATGGTGTTATACCTTGTGGCACGTTATCTAATTGTCAGCCATTGTCAGCCATTCCTGTTAATGCGAGTTAGTGCTAGATTGACAACCAGGGGGCATCTTTTGAGAAGCATTTGATACTCTTCCATATTGGCATTACCAGATAATTGAAAACATTTTTTTTGTACTAACATAGTATATGCGATTGATTATAAGAAATGTAGCTTAATAGATTAATATTATGGTGTTTTTATTCAGAGAAAAACAAAACCCTCAGTGTTTCCGTTAGGATGGAATGGAAAGTATGGCGCTGTACAACGTGATGATCTACAGCATAAGAGGATTGCAGGATTCTAAATCGTTTGCCTTCATTAGAAAACTTGGTTCCAATATTTCTGTAAATCAGTGATATTTATTCCCATAGTAATTCGTTAAGGATCCATAACTAAATCAACATCTGCATTTTGAAAGAGTATTTTTATCAACAAAAGCATAAAGATGCTGATGAAGAAATACAGTTCTGTACAGTATATACTTTACAGTTGGATAATAAAGAATTTAAAGCATTTTGAAGATATTAGCCACCTGCATTTGTTTATTTGGCTACTGTGCAGTCGGACAAGTAAACATAGCCTACAGTACATACTGTAGTAAACATGGGAAAGTGCCTAATTCCTTACATATGTGAGAGCAGGCCATGTCTCTACTATAGAATGTGGGCACGCTGGAGTCCGGGGTTCAATTTCCTGACAGGGAGGAAGGAGTAGGCTGTCTTTGTAAATATGAATTTGTTCTTAACCAATTCCATGTGTTATTTGATAGTGGTGATGTCTTCACTATTATTCTACAATGTAGAAAATAGTAAAAATTAAGACAAATCCTGGAATGAGTTGGTGTATCCAAGTGTTTGACTGGTACTTGCTTGATTAATATTATGGTGATTCCATTCCAAGAAAAATTAAAAACCCTCTTGGTTTCCGTTAGGATGGAACGGAAAAAATGGCACTGTACAACGTGACGGTCAGCAGTACAGCACTGGGCTATTTAGCTAAAGAATCCCTGTGTCATACAGACAGGGCATGTGGGAGACTGGGGTTCTATTCCCCAATGGGGAGGAAGGAGTAGGCTGTCCTTGTAATTAAGAATTTGTTCTCAACTGACTTGCCTATTTAAATAAACTCTGTGTACCTCTAAGTCCCACGGTGTAAGCTCACAACTTTTAAAAGTGGAACCACTTTCTAACCCCATGTTCAAGAATCACCTTTTTCTCACTCACTCTATGTTAAATGAAAATGAAATCTCCAAAATATTGTTACTTTTTAAACAAAGCGATTATTATTATTATTCATTCATTCATTTAGAATTATATAAAAGCCCCTTAGATATTCTCAGATATTCTCACAGATCCTAATGGAAAATTCCCCTTAGATATTAATTTAGAATCCTCCAATCCTCTAAATGTAATTATTGGCGGTCATTGAAAAAAATATTTTTAGGTATACAGTATATACATTGATATATAGCCTAAAAAGCAACTAATTCTAACACTGAAATATTGTATTCTAATCATTACACATTGCATGACCCTCCCCTGGACTAGATTGAAAGAGATACTAAACCCTCCCCTTGAATATAATTGAAAAAGCATGACCCTCCCCCATTTTACTCCAGGTACCCATTCTGTCAATTTAAATCAATCCCTAAGAACAGGATGCCTGTCCATGTCCAATATCTCCTCTTTCTTGTACCTGGCTATTGTGTGTCCACTTGGAGCAGGATATAAGGAATGAAGGGGTTCTGACAATGGCTGACTGTGTTTTTTTTGTCAAAGTTGTCAAAGGACGTGACACTTTGAGACAGCTTTTCATTAATTCTTGTTGGAGTTTCCCAAAGCATATAAACTGAACCATCTACGGGTATTCCCCCTCTAGGGCACCATGCATCAGCTCTCCTTTCACCCAACTGGAGAGGTCGAGAGGGGAGGGTAAATTATTATTGAAATTTCCAAAGGGGGTCATTTTTATGAGCCATATTTTGTCTATATGCAGTGAATCTGAGCCAAGACATCGAAGTTAATATCCCTGTCAAGAACCCACGAGACAAGTGACTGATATCCAAAGAGTGTGGATGGGGGCCTGCTTGGCCCTCCGTGGTACACAAACAGTTCCTTTGTCTTTCTGACATTAAGGGAGAGGTTGTTGTCCTGGCACCACACTGCCAGGTCTCTGACCTCCTCCCTATAGGATGTCTCATCGTCGTCGGTGACCGGACCAACCACCGTGTCACCAGCAAACTTAATGATGGTGTTGGAGGTTGTGCGCCGCCACGCATCCGTGGGTGAACAGGGAGTACCGGAGGAGACTAAACACACACCCCCGAGGGTCCAGCGTGGTAGATGTGTTGTTGCCTACTCTCACCATCTGGGGGCGGCCCCTCAGGAAGACCAGGTAGGATTACTTACTGCTAATTGTCTTGTCACGTTGTCATAACGCAGATCATCAACTAGATTCAGCCGTAGCCTATTTTGTTCTTGAGCGGATTGTCAGGGGGCCAGAACATAATTACAAATAATTTGTAGACTGCTAATTGAAGGCAAGAAGCACAAACAGATATAATATTTGACTAAAACATCATAATTTCAAACCTTGCTTACATTGGTACACAACCACATCCATGTACAGTATATCTCTCTATTCGGTGTGGGAATAGTTTGGAATAGATGTCCAAAATTAAAATAACTTGGAGCTGATTTGCTGTTTTTTTGTCAAACAATTTAATTTATTTTTATCACCTGCAGACCCTGCTTTAGGTCCTCGTCTCTCTGACTTTATTGGAGCGTACAAGGCCAATTTGCAGCAGAATCTTCTAGCATCTTAGGCTGGGGAAATTATTTTCCTAGTTGTTTTGAATGAAACACTCCTCAACTCCTTAATTAAACTCGGCAGACAGTAGCCATGCAGAGTCAATCTGAAAATCGTCTAAATGCAGCAGACTTCAGAAGGTGTGCACGCACTCCCTCCCGGACTTCTGACCCCCCCCCCCCCCCCCATGCACAACCTCTTCTACTTTTTCATTGGCGGAGGCTTGAAAAATAAAGAATAATAGAGAATAATCATATCTGTGCTGGCACCATTTTGACCGTCACACCACTGAACAAGTGGAGGTTATTTGTGTGTATGAAATGTGAGTTGCTTTCCAAATGGCACTCTATTCCCTTCATAGTGCACTACTTTTGACCAGGGCTCATAGGGATCTAGTCCAACATAGTGCACTGTACGTGTTGCTCTCCAAAACACCAGGTTCACTTATTGTGGCTAGATGATGATATCATCTGGGAACCGTCGCTGGCGGCAGGTAGCCTAGTGGTTAGAGTGTTCTGCCCCTGAGCAAGGCAGTTAACCCCCTGTTCCCCGGGCGCCGAAGACGTAGATGTCGATTATGACAGCCCCGCACCTCTCTGATTCAGAGGGGTTGGGTTAAATGCGGAAGACACATTTCAGTTGAATGCATTCAGTTGTACAACTGACTAGGTATCCCCCTTTCCATTTTCTATAAATCCAATCAAAACTCTGATAGAGCATTATGTTTTAACTGAATTGCTCATTCATGTTTATAATTGTGATAAACAGACAAACCACCACCCAGCTTCAATGACCACATAGTTTTTTAAATATTTCATGATTATCTGTTCTGACAGTTAGCGACTCTCCTTACTTAAATGTATTGATACTATACTCATTTTTACAGGCCATGTCTTTGTGTCCTAACCAATTTGACTCTTCTGCCTGGCATCACATTCCATTAAATCTTTGCTACAAATAA
The DNA here is from genome assembly GCF_029448725.1 of Salvelinus fontinalis. Taxonomy (NCBI): domain Eukaryota; kingdom Metazoa; phylum Chordata; class Actinopteri; order Salmoniformes; family Salmonidae; genus Salvelinus; species Salvelinus fontinalis. The sequence continues at coordinate 50,402,468 of NC_074682.1, forward strand.
ATAAACCAAGCTGTTGAATAGAATTGTATGATTTTTTGGCTAAATATCACACCTTGATCTCTGACACACATTCCTTCAGACACAGATAAATGTGTATAAAACGAGAAGAATTTCTCCACAACTCTGCTTGCTATTTATTTTTAAACTATTGTACAGTTGTAAAGTTAAGTTTAGGGGTCGCCAGTAACTTTTGAGTTTGAGATAGAGAGAGCTCACTGCTATAGCTGGCCCTCAGAGCTCTGTGATTTTGGCAAACTCTACTTCATATTCTCAGAGGGTTCACCAAGGAATAACTGTAACATTTTACATTCTGATACGAAGCAAGAGGTTGTGGGCCGAAGGGCAAAATCAACTTTTAGCGTTTGATCTCCCCACCAGCTGATTTACATTTGCATAGCGTAGCACTAATCCACCCATTTACCCGAACAAATGAAGGAGGGAGGGAATGAGTAGGAAGAAAGGGAGGGAATGAAGGAAGGGGAGCGAGAGAGAGAGAGGGGAGGGAGGGAATGAAGGAAAGGGAGCGAGAGAGAGAGAGGGGAGGGAGGGAATGAAGGAATGGGAGCGAGAGAGAGAGAGGGGAGGGAGGGAACGAAGGAAGGGGAGCGAGAGAGAGAGAGATGGGAGGAAGGGAATGAAGGAAGGGGAGAGAGAGAGAGAGGGGAGGGAGGGAATGAAGGAAGGGGAGCGAGAGAGAGAGAGATGGGAGGGAGGGAATGAAGGAAGGGGAGCGAGAGAGAGAGAGAGAAGGGGAGCGAGAGAGAGAGAGAGAGAGAGAGAGAGAGAGAGAGAGAGAGAGAGAGAGAGAGAGAGAGAGATGGGAGGAAGGGAATGAAGGAAGGGGAGCGAGAGAGAGAGAGAGAGAGGGGAGGGGAGGGAGGGAGGGAATGAAGGAAGGGGAGCGAGAGCGAGAGAGAGAGAATGTATTGCCATATTAGAGCCACATATTGCCCTCAGATTACACAGACCCACAAAGAATTCAAAAAACAAATCAAATTTTGATAAACTCACATATCTATTGGGTGAAATACCACAGTGTGCAGCGAGATTTGTGACCTGTTGCCACAAGAAAAGGGCAACCAGTGAAGAACAAACACCATTGTAAATACAACCTATATTTATGTTTATTTATTTTTCCTTTTGTACTTTAACTATCATTACAACCATGTATATAGGCATATTATCATAAATCAAGGTAAGACCCAGATGCAGACACGTCAAATTGACAATATTCAATTTGGTTTAATATTAATAGGTTTAATATTCCAACAGGGGCAGGCAATAGACAGGTCAAGGCAGGCAGGGCTCAGTAAACCAAAGGTGGGGCAACGGTATCGGACGGCAGGCAAGCTCTGGATCAGGGGCAGGCAGAGTGGTCAGGCAGCTGGGCTCAGAGTCTGGACAGACAAGGGTCAAAACCAGGAGGGCGAGAAAAAGAGAGACTGGAAAAGCAGGAGCTGAGAACAAAAATGCTGGTTGACTTGATAAACAAGACGAAACAGGAGACAAAGGGTTGTGAGACATAGGTTTGACTCTGGACACATGAAAGGTGGGATGTATACGAAGGGTATGGTGCAACAGTAGACAAACAGCAGAGGGGTTATTAATCTTGGAGATGGGAAATGGGCTGATAAACTGGGGGTGGAGATTGTGGGATTGAACCCGGAGGAGCAGATCTCGGGTGAATAGCCATACCTTCTTCCCGAGATGATGCCAGGGAGCCGGCGATCCGCTTGTCGTCAATTCCTGGAGGTGGTCTTGAAGAGGGCCGACTGGGCTCTCCTCCAGGTACGACGACAGTGGCGGACAAATATCTGGGCAGAAGATATGCCGACCTCTTCCTCCTGCTCGGGGAAGACTGGGGTCTGATACCAGAGGGAACACTCAAACGGAGATAGGCCTGTGGCAGAGCAGGGAAGGGTGTTGCGGGCATACTCGACCCACACCAGCTGCTGGCTCCAGAAGGTGGGATTGGTGGAGACCAGGCAGCGCAGTGTAGTCTCAAGATTCTGGTTGGCTCGCTCCGACTGGCCATTGGACTGGAGGTTGTACCTAGAGGCCAGGCTGGCCGACGACCCAAGGAGGGCGCAGAACGCCTTCCAGAACCGGGACAAGAACTGAGGCCCCCGGTCGGAGACCGTGTCCACGGGCAGTCCATGGATCCGGAAGACGTGCTGCACCATAAGCTGGGCCGTCTCCTTGGCCGAGGGAAGTTTGGGGAGAGGAATGAAGTGAGCGGCCTTGGAAAACCGGTCGACCACAGTCAAGATGGCAGTGTTGCCCTCAGATGGGGGGAGACCCGTGACGAAATCCATGGATATGTGGGACCAGGGGCGGTGAGGGAAGGGCAGTGGTTGCAGAAGACCAGCCAGAGCTTGCAGAGGAGTCATATTCTGAGCACAGACCGTGCAGCCGGAGACAAACGAGGCGACATACAGAACCATCATAGGCCACCAAAATACCAGGGTCCGACGGGAGCCCGGGTGGCAGGCAAGCCTGGAGGAATGAGCCCACTCCAGGACCACAGAGTGGACAGCGTCAGGCACAAACATCCCATTATCAGGCCCCCCCAGGGTTTAGCTGGGACGGCTGTGCCTCCCTGAACAGTTTCCCTGTACCCCAGTTGAGTGTCGTCTCCAGGCACGAGGTGGGAAGGATGGTGTCGGGCTCCGGGGTGGTACCCGTGGGGCTATAGCGGTGGGACAGTGGACCCGGCTTGACATTCTTGGACTCCGGCCGGTACGAGAGGGAGAAGTTGAACCGTGTGAACAGCAGGCCCCATCTGACTTGCCTGGAGTTGAGGCGCTTGACGGTACGGAGATATTCCAAATTCTTGTGGTCGGTCCACACGATGAATGGGTGTTCCGCCCCCTCCAGCCAGTGCCTCCATTCCTCCAACACCATCTTCACCGCAAGAAGCTCACAATTCCCCACATCGTAGTTCCTTTCCGTGGCATTGAGGTGGTGGGAGAAGAAGGAGCAGGGATGTAACTTGAGGTCCAGGGCAGAACGCTGGGACAGGACTACCCCCACTCCGACATCAGAAGCATCGGCCTCCACCACAAACTGACGGGATGAGCCGGATGAACCAAGATGGGAGCTGTGGTGAAGCGATGTTTGAGGTCCCAGAACGCCGTCAGCAGCTGGAGACCACATGAACGGAACCTTGGGTGAGCTGAGTGTGGACAGGGGGGAAACCATAGTGCTGCAACCCCAGATAAAGCGGCGATAGAAGTTGGCGAACCCCAGGTAGCGTTAATGAGGGGATTGTGTTGCTGGAGCCAGGAGAATCCCAATACCACGGAAATCAGAGGGGACTTGATGAGCAGGAACTGGATAGCCTTGCTGTGGTTCCCTGACACACGTAGGTTGATGGGAGCGTTGTGTGGGTGACTCGGCCTATAGCGTGCCCGTCCAGCGCTCTAACGTCCATGGGAATGGAGAGGGGCTGAGTGGGAATGTTCAGCTCGGACGCCAGGGTAGCGTCCAAAAAGCTCTCGTCGGCCCCGAAGTCAATGAGAACCTGAAGAGATTTGGACTGGTCTACCCACAGCAAAATGGCATGAAAAGGGGTGCGAGCAAGGGAAGCAGGAACGAGTACTCGCTCCTACCGAAAAGAGTCCCGCAACAATTGGAGTGGGTGTAGGGTTTCTGGGATAATGGTGTTGATATGAGCCATTACCAACCTTTCAAAGCACTTCATGGCTACGGACGTGAATGCTATGGGTCTGTAGTCATTTAGGCAGGTTGTCTTTGTTTTCTTGGGCACAGGGACTATGGTGGTCTGCTTGAAACATGTTGGTATTACAGACTCAATCAGGGACATGTTGAAAATGTCAGTGAAGACACCTGCCAGTTGGTCAGCACATGCCCAGAGCACACATCCTGGTAATCCGTCTGGCCCCGCAGCCTTGTGTATGTCGACCTGTTTAAAGGGCTTACTCACGTCGGCTATGGAGAGGCGTAATCACACAGTCGTCTGGAACAGCTGATGCTCTCATGCATGCCTCAGTGTCGTTTAACTCGAATCGAGCATAGAAGTGATTTAGCTCGTCTGGTAGGCTCGTGTCACTGGGCAGCTCGCTGCTGTTCTTCCCTTTGTAGTCTGTAATAGTTTGCAAGCCCTGCAACATAAGATGAGCGTCAGAACCGGTGTAGTATGATTCAATCTTAGCCCTGTTTTGACGCTTTGCCTGTTTGATGGTTAGTCGCAGGGCAAAGGAGGATTTCTTGTAAGCTTCCGGGTTAGAGTCCCGCACCTTGAAAGCGACAGCTCTACCCTTTAGCTCAGTGTGAATGTTGCCTGTGATCCATGGCTTCTGTTTGGGGTATGTACGTACAGTCACTGTGGGGACGACGTCCTCGATGCACTTATTGATAAAGCCAGTGACTGATGTGGTGTACTCCTCAACATCCCAGCTCTGCCTAGTGGCATAGGCTCAGGAAGCGGTGACTCGGCCGTCTTCGGCAGCCCTCGAGGCAGGTTGGGAAGCCTCGGGTTCTCTCAGCAACGAGACCGCCGGGAGCTTCCGGGATGACACGGAGGCAAGGTGGGAACCCTGGGCGTCCGAGCGAAATCCAATTTCCTCTCCCTCAGTCATTCCCGTAATCACCCATCAATACGGATGGTCAAAGTGATGTGGGAATCGAGCTCCGTAGGTAACTCCCGATTTGCAAGCTCGTCCTTGACCTCCTCAGAGACGGCGAGCAGGAACATATCGAACAGTGCCTCTTGATTCCAAGCACTCTCCACTGCCAAAATGTGGAAATCCACTGCATAATCAGCTACACTGTGGGAGTCCTGCCGAAGCTGGATTAGTTTCCGGGTAGCCTCTCGCTCAGAGAACGGGGCATAAAAGACCTTCCTCACTTCTCCAACAAACTCCTCCAGACTAATGCTTATGGCCGGCTGTTGTTCCCACACGGCAGTAGCCCAGGTGAGAGTCCTCTCGGACATCAGCGTGATGAGGTAGGCTATCTTGGAGTGATCCGAGGGGAAGGAGGAGGGCTGTAGCTCGAAGTCAAAGGCACACTGAGCTAGGAACGCCCGACAGATGCTCTGAGAAGCGCTGCTAGCAGCTGAGTCGCTGAGGAGCTGTGGGGTTACCACCATGGCAGGCAGCCTCCCAGACAACCAGTGAAATTGCTCCAGCAAACTGTCCAATGCCCGGTCATGGTGTTTAGTCAATGTTTGGAACCCCTCCACAAGGCCACGAAGTAATTCCTTGTGCCTGCCGATTTTCACGTCCTGACCATAGTTCTTATGTGTGTTGCTTGTTTTAGTGTTGGTCAGGATGTGAGCTGGGTGGGCATTCTATGTTGTGTGTCTAGTTTGTCTGTTTCTGTGTTCGGCCTAATATGGTTCTCAATCAGAGGCAGCTGTCAATCGTTGTCCCTGATTGAGAATCATATATAGGTGGCTTGTTTTGTGTTGGGATTTTGTGGGTGGTTGTTTCCTGTCTTTGTGTTTTCTATGCACCAGCTAGGACTGTATCGGTAAGCCACATTTGTTATTTTGTATTGTGTAAGTGTTCACAGTTTCGTTTAATTAAACATGTTGAACACGAGTTACGCTGCGTCTTGGTCCGATCCCTGCTACACCTCCTCTTCTCATGAAGAGAGGGAAGGCTGCCGTTACACCGATGGTGGCTCCTTGGGTGGAGATGGTGTTGCGCAGCTGGCCCGGGTCGAACTGGCAACGGACAAACAGATAATACAGGTATCAATACACAGGGGATAATGGGGAAGATGGGCAACACCTGCAGAGGGGTGGAGACAATTATAAGGACAGGTGAAACAGATCAGGGTGTGACACATATGACATTTGAAATGTCTTTATTCTTTTGGAACTTTTGTGAGTGTAATGTTTACTGTTAATTTTTTATTGTTCATTTCACTTTTGTTTTTGTTGTTCTTGCATGTTTTCCATGCCAATAAAGCCCCTTAAATTGAAAATGAATGAAAATTGAAACTTAGAGAGAGAGCTTGACTAAACGTTTGGCTTTCAATGGTTTTTCAGAATAGGAGAGAGTAGGAAGAAGACAGAACTTTGTTAATCTGCATGCGGCGGCTCCATGGATTGTTCCATTTCCAGACTGGTGTGTCTTCCTCATGAAATGCTGTTAAACCTTTTGCATGTAACTGTATTTGCTTCCTTACTTGTGGCTGCTTATTTGTAAGGATAGTTACTGTTGAATTGAACCATTTACTGTCTATCAAAACTGATTATGTGCCAATGCTGTCAATGTCATATTGTTTTTCCTTGCTCTCTTTCTATATCAATTCAATTCAAGGGGCTTTATTGGCATGGAAAACATGTTAACATTGCCAAAGCAAGTGAAGTAGATAATATACAAAAGTGAAATAAACAATAAAAATGAACAGTAAACATTACACTCAAAGAAGTTCCAAAATAATAAAGACATTACAAATGTCATATTATGTATATACAGTATACATATGCCTACTTTCTTCAAATATGTGGAGGTTACAGTTATTCACGTCACAGCTAACATTGTTCTGGTTCGCAACACTGCACTGCATCTATTTATCTTGGAGAAAGAGCCACCCACCGCTTGACATTTAGCATCTGTTGGCTGTTGTCCTCTCTGTATGCTTCCTGCTGCTTTGGAACACCCCCGCAACACTGGCACGGGTGGTCTGGTCCCCAGAGTGACAGACAGCCCTTCCACTTTCCCATGAGCCTCTCTGGACAACACGAGACAGGTAGCAAAAGCTCTCAACCCGAGCTGTTCGCTGGAGCGCCACTACCATCTGGTCGGCCATATTGGGTGGCGTTCTGATGATACCTACAGATGTCATGTCTGTTAAATTACATGAAACAAGGTGACGTCCTTATATGGTATGCATGTATGCGCATATCTCCTCGCCTATTTTTCTTTTTCTGGGCAGGTAGAGGCCGAAGAGCTGCCATATTGTGTGATTTATTAGTGAGTGAATGTGTTGTGCTGAATCTGCACATTTCAGCACAGGGCTGATCTCCATATCATGTTGTCATTTGTTAGAGAGCGGGGGGAGCGAGAGGAAGAGGTAGGGAGTTGGGTGGGGTATAGCACAAGTGAAAAATTGCTTGGCTACTGAGGGACTAAAGGGGGTTAAATCCAGAATAGTAGATTCTATGTTATATTATGGTTTTGGTTGTCTGAATATGTTTCTCCCTAAATGGTACTTGAAGTGCTCTTTAGATAGCTTTCATGTAAAAGGGAAGGGGCTCCATTCATAAAGTTTAGATATGATGGTACTACTAAAGGTTTCCATGGAATATTATTAGGTTCTATTCACATTCATATTTTCAAACACAAAAAATAAGGTCAAAAATCGAAATAAAATAAGATGTTATTTGTCACATACACATATTTAGCAGATGTTATTGCGGGTGTAGCGTATACATATGAGATGAGTAAAGCAGTATGTAAACATTACTAAAGTGACTAGTGTTCCATTTAAAGTGATCAGGGATTCCATGTCTATGTACATAGAGCAGCAGCCTCTAAGGTGCAGTGTTGAGTAATCCGGTGGTAGATGGCTAGTGATGGCTATTTAACAGTCTAATGGCCTTGAGATAGAAGCTGTTTTTCAATCTCTCGACCCCAGCTTTGATGCACCTGTCCTGACCTCAAGCCCAGCTCATGGAAGACTTCATTCTCCCTTTTCCTCTCTCTTAATGCTTTTTCCTCCTCAATGGTTCCCCAGAAAATCTCTCTTCCCTTGAATTTATTATCTCAGTTTGCTTGTGACAGTGTTTGGCGTATGGAGATATGGTGGCCTGGGTGCGGAGACCCTCGTCGCGGGCCCCGGACTGGGAACACTCGTCGCGGGCCCCGGACTGGGGACCGTCGCTGGAGGCTCCGGACTGGAGACCGTCGCTGGAGGCTCCGGACTGGAGACCGTCGCTGGAGACTCCGGACTGGAGACCGTCGCTGGAGGCTCCGGACTGGGGACCGTCGTTGGAGGGTCCGGACTGGGGATCGTCGCTGGAGGCTCAGGAATGGAGGTCGTCGTTGGAGGCTCCGGACTGGGGACCGTCGCTGGAGGCTCCGGACTGGAGGTCGTCGTTGGAGGCTCCAGACTGGAGACCGTCGTTGGAGGCTCTGGACTGGAGACCGTCGCTGGAGGCTCCGTGCCACAGATCATCACTGGAGGCTTCGTGCCACGGATCATCACTGGAGGCTTCGTGCCACGGATCATCACTGGAGGCTTCGTGCCACGGATCATCACTGGAGGCTTCGTGCCATGGATCATCACTGGAGGCTTCGTGCCATGGATCATCACTGGAGGCTTCGTGTCATGGGTCATCACTGGAGGCTTCGTGCCATGGATCATCACTGGAGGCTTCGTGCCATGGATCATCACTGGACCGTGGAGACGCACTGGCGGTCTGGAGAGCAGAGCTGGCACAACCTGTCCTGGCTGGATACTCACCCTAGCCCGGCAACTGCGGAGCGTTGGCACAGGGTGCACTGGGCTGTGAGAGTGCACCGGAGACACTGTGCGTAGAGCCGGCGCAGGATAAACTGGGCCGAGGAGGCGCACTGGAGGTCTGGAGAGCAGAGCTGGCACAACCCATCCTGGCTGGATGCTCACCCTAGCCCGGCAACTGCGGGGTGCTGGCACAGGACGTACTGGGCTGTGGACACGCACCGGAGACACAGTGCGCAGAGCAGGCGCAGGATATCCTGGACCGAAGAGACGCACTGGAGGCCAGATGCGCTGAGCCGGCACCATCCGTCCTGGCTAGATTCCCACTCTAGCTCGGCCGATGCGGGGAGCTGGAATATAGCGCACCGGGCTATGAGTGCGCACTGGAGATACACTGCGCAGAGCCGCATAACATGGGGCTTGACTAGACACACTTTCCCCACGGTAAACACGAGGAGTTGGCTCAGGTCTCCAACCTGACTCAGCCAATCTCCTCGTGTGCCCACCCCCAATTTTTGGGGGGAGTGTCTTCTCGGGCTTCCGTGCTAGCCGTGTCCCCTCGTAACGCTGGGCCCCCTTTCTAGCTGCCTCCGCCTTCCTAGCTGCTTCCACCTGTTCCCATGGGAGGCGATCCCTTCCGGACAGGATCTCCTCCCACGTCCAGGATCCTTTGCCGTCCAGTGATTGACCTGTTTTACCTGATTTACCTGATTAACCTGTTTTACCTGATTGACCTGTTTTACCTGATTTACCTGATTAACCTGATTTACCTGATTTACCTGATTTACCTGATTGACCTGTTTTACCTGATTTACCTGATTGACCTGATTGACCTGTTTGACCTGATTTACCTGTTTTACCTGATTTACCTGTTTTACTTTATACAACAGGTGGTTTGGAATTCCCATTGCTAGAGCCTCTCCTGCGCATGATATATTAGACAACATACACATGGCCACGTTCATATAAAGTGTCATTGTTTATATCGTTACTTAGCAACCCACTACCACTACTACTTTTACAACTACTAGTCTTAGCACCTGTAACTTGTTATGGATGATTTGAAAGTTACTGTATGATTTGTTTTTATCCACTAACGTTTAAAACCTGTTGAGGACAGAGGGCGCTGTTTTCACTTTGGGGGAAAATCGTGCCCAATTTAAACGGCCTCGTACTCTATTCTTGCTCGTACAATATGCATATTATTATTACTATTGGATAGAAAACACTCTCTAGTTTCTAAAACCGTTTGAATTATATCTGTGAGTAAAACAGAACTCCTTTTACAGCAAACTTCCTGACAGGAAGTGGAAAATCTGAAATCGATGCTCTGTTCTAGGGCCTGCCTATTAATGTCCTTGATATTTATTAGTATAGATGCACTTCATACGTCTTCCACTAGATGTCGACAGGCAGTGAGAGAAGAAATGGAGTGAATAACTTGATCTGGGGTCGAATAAAAGCTCTCGGCATGACGTGTCACCAGTTTCCTGTTTTCTGGAGAGCGCGTGAAGGGACCTGGTTTTGCCTTCTGATAAGCTGTCGTTATGGACGACTAATATCTCTGGCTTTGATTTTATTTGATACATGTGACAATATCATCGTAAAGTATGTTTTTTCAATATAGTTTTATTAGATTATTGAAATTTATTCGGGACGTTAGGCGTGTTGCGTTGTGTGCCTTTGTTCAGGAAGGAGAGCTTTGCGCTACTTTGCTAGCTTTCTGTGCTAATTGACTGGAGAAGAGGACATTGTAAATCCAAACAACGATTGTTCCCGACAAAGGACCCCTTGTAGAACATTCTGATGAAAGATCATCAAAAGTAGGACCCATTTTATGATGCTATTTCATATATCTGTCGAACATGTTGTACTAGTCGTTTGCGCCCAGATTTTGGGTACTCTCTCGCTATACCTAAGCTGGATGTCGTAATGAAGTTATTTTTAGAATTCTAACACGGCGATTGCATTAAGAACTAGTGTATCTATCATTTCCTATACAACATGTATTTTCTAGTAACGTTTATTTTTATGACATTTGGTCAGAATAGTTGGAGTGTCATAAAAATATCCGCACATTCTGGGAAAAAGATGCTACGTTAGCACAATGTATAACCACTGATTTCAGCTCTAAATATGCACATTTTCGAACAAAACATAAGTGTATGTATAACCTGATGTTATCTGATGAAGGTTTATGAAGGTTAGTGAAAATTCAAAATTCATCTTTTGCTGGTTTATTCCCTATCGCTAACGTGCCTATTGCTATCGCTAACGTGCCTTGATGAATGAATGCGGTAGTGTGGTAGGCTATTGTAGTAAGCTAATATAATGCTATATTGTGTTTTCGCTGTAAAACACTTAAAAAATCGGAAATATTGGCTGGATTCACAAGATGTTTGTCTTTAATTTGCTGTACACCATCGATTTTTCAGAAATGTTTTATGATGAGTATTTAGGTATTTGACATTGGTGTCTGTAATTACTCTGGCTGCTTCGGTTCTATTTCTGACGGTAGCTGTGATGGTAGCTGCAATGTAAAACTGATTTATACCTGAAATATGCACATTTTTCGAACAAAACATAGATTTATTGTATAACATGTTATAAGACTGTCATCTGATGAAGTTGTTTCTTGGTTAGTTTGGTTGGTTCTTGGTTAGTTAGGTTGGCTTTGTGCATGCTACCTGTGCTGTGAAAAATGTCTGTCCTTTTTTGTATTTGGTGGTGAGCTAACATAAATATATGTGGTGTTTTCGCTGTAAAACATTTTAAAAATCGGACATGTTGACTGGATTCACAAGATGTGTATCTTTCATTTGTTGTATTGGACTTGTTAATGTGTGAAAGTTAAATATTTCTAAAAAATATCTTTTGAATTTCGCGCTCTGCCTTTTCAGTGGAATGTGGGAGGAGTTCCGCTAGCGGTGCCAGACAGGTTAATGAAGGATGCCAATCAGAAAAGGATATGAAAGAAATTAAACAATAAGAAGAGCAAGAAGACCAGCAACAATAGCCTAGCGTTAACTTTACACATGGAGAAATCAATAACGTTAGCACTGCTGTAGACGAAAAAGAAAAGGATAGAAATTTAGGAAGCTAGCTACAACAAGACAAACCAACTGGGCAGGGAAGTGCTTTCTGGAATGGCTGTCAGAAAAGGGGATAAACATCGATCTGGCAACTGTTTCAAAACAGGAGATATTCTACTGAGTTTCTATGCCACCTTCTGAATAAGGTGTGGTTTGATTTGCAGTTGCACTTTGGCCAAATTGGCAATGAAGGAAATCGCAAACTGAAGCCAGACTCATTCGTGATGAAAGAAGACAACAATGAACAAACCAAGAACCACAAAAATCCAATGGAAAGAGACAGAGAGAATCGTTATGGGTGCATGTATGAAAACCTAGGGAGCTCTGCTCTGTGGAAATGTCCAATTCAGTATCATAAATAAATAGCTGTCGAGGCTGTGACCATCCGAAAAACAATGTCATTGTTGTTTCTTTTCTGATCTGCTGTATCAATGTCTTTGTTACAATGTTTCTGCACTGTTTTCATATGTGCGCTGTTTGCAGAACCATGGACAGCGTCCCTTGAAACAAAGGGTCTGGATCTATCAACCAGCACTTGAGTAGTTTTGCTTTACATGGCAATCAATACGAAAATAACGAATGACCAGAGAACGCCTAAATGTCACTTGACTACCAGTGTTAGTGAATGTAACATCACATTTTCTTTAAAATTTGACGGTTTGGGAAATAATCTGGATTTTAATGCTGGTAACCCGTTGTATAAAAACAATAATACACCCAGCTTCGCCCGCGGCTATGAGCACATCACAGCCATGATAAAAACAATAATACACCCAGCTTCGCCCGCGGCTATGAGCATATCACAGCCATGATAAAAACAATAATACAGATGGTTCACCACAGGGGGTAGGACGTAGACGGCGGACGTAAAGGTAAAGTAAAGGTAATGGCGGACTGAACGAAGTTATGTAGAGCACCTCAAGATAAAACATAATATTCGAAATATCTGCTAAATAGACTAAAATATTAGCACTACATAATCTGGTGAGTGATAAACCTTCAATCTGGATAATAACACAAAACAAATCCTAAAACTAGAGACATTTATCGACAAATATTACGAACACAGACAACAACCAAACATGACGGAGAATAAGACAGGGGAACCGTTTACAAAACGCAAGCGAGATTCTTCGACAGATACTGACGATTTAATATTCTCACCACCGGGAATGGTAAAGGTCGAAACTGATCTGTTAAAATCAATAAATGACAAACTGGGTTTACTTGAATTACTTAGTAAGGATATAAAAGAGTTAAAGGCAAGCCTAGAGATGAGTGATGAAAAAGCTGCGACATTGGAGAAGGAAACACACGCGCTAAAAGGGACAGTCAATAAGATTCAAACCGAAATGAATGGAATTAAAAAAGAGAACATCGTTCTGAAGGAAGCCTTACTGGAGATTCAAACTAGATCCATGAGAGAGAATTTGGTACTTACAGGTATCCAAGAAAAAGAAGGAGAAGTTCCTGAATCTATAGTTAGAGAGTTCCTCCGTACAGCGCTTCAGATTCCATGCGAAGTTGTCGACAAAATCCAACTTGAACGTGTTCACCGCTTCGGACAGAGAGGGCAGAGGTACGAACGCCCAATCGTTGCAAAATTTGCTTCATTTAAAGATAAAATAATGGTTAAAAGCCTAGGTAAAAGACTTGCTGGGACCAAAATTGGCATGAATGATCAGTTTCCGAAAGAAATTGCAGAACGGCGCAAAGTTCTGTATCCAATTTTCAAAGAAAACAGATTAAAAGCGAAACGAGTAGCTCTCGTCGTTGATAAACTATATATTGATAACCAGTTGTTCAGAGACACAAAGACTACTCCATGGTTATTTTAAAATTTACAAAATTCTCATAGACGTGGAAAATAAACACAATTCAAGCCCGGTTACTGATTGTAACAATACAACAAAAAATATAGCTTTTTTATAAATCTTCACATATAACTAATTGAACACACAAGCACTAATTCAACATAGTGAAGATAAAAACTAAGTAAACAGAAGGCACAGTATGTGTGGATGGTATGGTTTGTGTTTATTTTATTTTTTATCTTATTTGTTATGTTTGGAAAGTTGAGTGAGTGAGTAATGAAATGGTTGCATATCCCAGAGCCAATGTATTGCTGTGAGCCGGGTATGAGAGGGCTTTCAATGTTGTTCAGATGATGGATATACTTTTATAATGAATTATACGTCTTATTTATTTATTGTCCTATCATGGAAAACTACATTTTTTTTATCTTAATAAATTATATCTAATTATTATCCTATTTTAATGGTACTGTCTATGGCCCTATACCCTAGACACCCACCTGAATGACCCAGATATTAAGGAGAAGTCCCTAACTGTTTTATGTGCTCGCTGTAAGCGGTCTATATGCAGCTAAAATGAGGTCAGAGACCAAGAGCAGCACTGCCCCCTCAAGATTCTGAGCCTGCTTGGCAGGGTTGGTCCTGCAAAGCCAAAGCCCCCTAAAGGGAGAGGAAAATATACAAGGAATTTCTCAAAGCTGCTAATGAGAACCTTGACGACCTTGTACCTAGCCGGTGGGGATTCCGGTGGGGTACCCCCACCCAGGCAGTGGCAGTGCTGGCAACACTAGCTGCAGTAACCCATGGGGAGGGGGTCACACTCGGACATTCAGAGAGGGGGTATATTATTGTGGCCCTGGTGGCACAGAATCAAGGTCGGACTGCATGGAGATGCATGGGGACATGGTCATGACTGGTGGCCGTATTGTGGGTGTTTTTTTCAGGAATAGGGTGTACATTTGACGGCCATTATCTAGGATATGACAATGGTAAATAAATTTCAATTTTTGCTTATTTTTTTGCGCGGTCTTGCAGGCCTTCTCATGCAGCTGCAACTGCAATGGCATTTGGAAATCATGACCCATCTTGAGTTGGGCTCTGGGATGGTGCAACTGTTGAGAAAGTGAGCTTATGGTTGTGTGGGGGTAAGGGCTGAGTGTGTATGTGTGTATCCCACAACTGTTGCGAAAGAAGAAGTAAAAGATGTAAGGTACAATAGAGGATGATCCACAGCTATATATAATACAAATCGAGGTGACGGCAATGGAAATGCATATGGCAATTGATTTACTTCAATTCGGTAAATGGAACTGTATGCTCTTTTCAAAGAATGGATCCCAGTCGGTTCAGGGCTATGGGATACAGGGGGTCGAGGGTGGTCTGCCGGGCATTGGGATGACAAGCCATCTCGAGATGAGGCCTTTTAGCGGGTGGAATAGTAGGGACCAATTGGAGGTTTACTTAGTAGAAATGCAAATATCATGGTACAACTATATAGACACTCAATCATTATGTTACGTTTTAATAGTACGTTTACAAAAATATATTCTGATTAAAAGAATGAAAGGTGTGTCTCATGGTAAGTGGTGAAATAAGTATAGCCAGTTACAATTGTAATGGCTTAGCAGATAATAAGAAAAGACGATCAGTATTTACCTGGCTAAAAGAGAAGGATTATAATATTTATTGTTTACAGGAAACCCATTCAACAGTTTTAGATGAAGTTTTGTGGAAAAAGAACTGGGTGGGCAAAATATATTTCTCCCATGGGCAAAGAAATTCAAAAGGGGTGATGATCTTAATTAACAATAATTTTGATCCAAATGTGCAAATTGTCCAAACAGATCCTCAAGGTAGATGGATTATTTTAAATATGTTATTGGACAATAAACAAATATGGCTTGTTAACCTATACGGTCCGAATAATGATGATCCAAGCTTCTTTGAAAATATATATAAGAACTTATCAACTCTACAAGCAACACTAGACTCTATTATTATAATGGGAGATTTTAATACGGTCTTAAATAGCTCTATAGACCGGAAAGGAAATCACACTACAAATTATCACCCTCAGGCACTTAAGGAAATCATGAATGTCATGGATATATTGGAATTAGTGGATATATGGAGACTTAAATACCCTGATTTAGTGAGATATACATGGCGGAGGCTGAATCAAGCTAGTCGTCTTGACTACTTTCTTATTCCATTCTCTCTGGCACCAAAAGTTAAAAAAGTGTTGATAGGGGATAGAATGCGGTCGGATCATCACATAATTGGCATATATATTTCTCTTACAGAATTTCCACGTGGGCGAGGATATTGGAAATTTAATCAAAGTCTACTAGATGATAAATTGTTTAGAACTAGGACAGAAGATTTTATAACTGACTTTTTCAGACATAACATAGGTACAGCAGATCCCCTTATTGTATGGGACACTTTTAAGTGTGCCTTTAGAGGCCATGCAATTCAGTACTCATCTATAAAACAAAAGCAATTTAGATCAAAAGAGTCCATATTAACAAAGGAAATTGAAGGACTAACAGTACAGTTAGATAGCAATAAAAACGGTACCATAGAGGCACAGAATAATTTAGAGGAAAAACAAAAAGAAATGGAGGAACTTATTCAAGAAAGATCCAGTGTAATATATTATAAAAATAAAGCGAACTGGATGGAATATGGGGAAAAATGCACCAAATTCTTTTTCAATCTTCAATATAGAAATGCTACCAAAAAAAATGTATTAAAACTTGTGACAAATGATGGAGTCACGCATGATTCACCAAATGATATTTTGAAAGAGGAAGTAAAGTACTTTAAGAATATGTTTTCGTTTCAGGCTCCTCCATCTCCACTAACTGAAACTAATTGTATGGATTTTTTTCCTATTAATAATGTAAAATTAACATCTGAACAGAAAGACTCATGTGAAGGCCAAATTACAGAGGAGGAACTGCTTGTTGCAATTGGGGCCTTTAAAGATGGGAAAACTCCAGGACTGGATGGCATACCAGTGGAAGTATACAAAACGTTTTTTGATATACTCAAAGGACCTTTATTAACTTGTTTTAACCACTCCTATATAAATGGTAGATTATCAGACACACAACAAGAAGGTCTGATATCGTTATTACTGAAACAGGACCCAAGTGGTATATATAAAGATCCAGTCCAATTAAAAAATTGGAGACCTCTTACACTTCAGTGTTGTGATGCAAAAATCCTAGCAAAATGTTTGGCGCATAGAATAAAAAAAGTTTTGTCAGATATTATTCATCCTAATCAGACAGGTTTTTTACATGGACGATACATTGGAGATAATATAAGGCAAGTACTGGAAACAATAGAACACTATGAGATATCGGGGACACCAGGCCTGGTTTTCATAGCTGATTTTGAAAAGGCTTTTGATAAAGTACGACTGGAGTTTATATATAAATGCCTAGAATATTTCAATTTTGGGGAATCTCTTATAAAATGGGTTAAAATTATGTATAGTAACCCTAGGTGTAAAATAGTAAATAATGGCTACATCTCAGAAAGTTTTAAACTATCTAGAGGAGTAAAACAAGGTTGTCCACTATCGGCATATCTATTTATTATTGCCATCGAAATGTTAGCTGTTAAAATTAGATCAAACATTAATATTAAAGGATTAGAAATCCATGGCTTAAAAACTAAGGTGTCATTGTACGCTGATGATTCATGTTTTCTTTTAAAACCACAACTAGAGTCTCTCCAGGGCCTCATAGAGGATCTAGATACCTTTGCTATCCTCTCTGGATTAAAACCAAATTATGATAAATGTACCATATTACGTATTGGATCACTAAAAAATACACATTTTATATTGCCATGTAGTTTACCAATTAAATGGTCTGACGGAGATGTGGACATACTCGGTATAAAAATCCCAAAAGAAAGAAATGATCTCACTCCAATAAATTTTTATAGAAAGTTAGCAAAAATAGAGAAGATCTTGCTACCATGGAAAGGAAAATACCTGTCTATTTGTGGAAAAATCACCCTAATTAACTCTTTAGTCATATCACAGTTTACCTATTTGCTTATGGTTTTGCCTACACCTAGTGACCTGTTTTTTAAATTATATGAACAAAAAATATTCAATTTTATTTGGAACGGCAAGCCAGATAAAATTAAAAGGGCCTATTTATATAACGAATATGAATTCGGAGGGCAGAAATTATTAAATATTAAAGCATTAGACCTCTCACTAAAGGCATCGGTCATACAAAAGTTATACTTAAATCCAAACTGGTTCTCTAGTAAACTGGTACGAATGTCTCATCCTATGTTCAAGAAGGGCCTTTTTCCCTTTATTCAGATTACACCTGCTCATTTTCGGTTGTTTGAAAAGGAAATGATCTCCAAAATATCCTTATTCTTTAAACAAGCCTTAGAAAGTTGGTTGCAATTTCAGTTTAATCCACCTGAAAGGACGGAACAAATAGTACAACAAATATTGTGGTTAAATTCAAATATAATAATTGATAAAAAAACTGTATTTATCGAAGAAATGTTTAAAAAAGGTATAATTTTTGTGAATGATATCATAAATAGGACTGGTGGAGTTATGTCACACATGCAGCTAACACAGACATATGGAAAAGTCTGCTCTACCCAAAATTACAACCAATTAATTGCAGCATTACCACAAAAATGGAAGAGGCAAGTAGAAGGGGAAAAAAGTAAGGAACTTGTATGTCGGCCCTGTATTAAAGAACAAAAATGGTTAAAGAAAAGTGTGATAAATAAAAACATATACCAATTTCATTTAAGGACCAAAAAACTAACAGCTGTGCCATACAAATTGCAAAATAGTTGGGAAGAGATTTTCGATGTACCCATTCCATGGCACATGGTTTATGAATTGATACGCAAAACAACGCCGGATTCAAAACTTCGAATTTTTCAATATAAATTACTGTACAAAATTCTTGCAACTAATAGAATGTTATATATATGGGGTATACAATCTTCCCAGCTCTGCAGATTCTGTTGTGAGGAGGCAGAGTCATTAGATCATTTATTTTGGTATTGTCCATATGTAGCTCGTTTTTGGTCACAGGTCCAGGAATGGCTGAAGAATTGCAATATTTGCCTAAAACTAACGCTACAGATAGCAATACTGGGGGATTTGAAAAGCCATAGTCAATCAATCAATAATATAATAATTATTTTGGCAAAGATGTTTATTTTTAATTTACAATCTGTAGAAGCTATGAGAATAGGAAGGTTCAGGTCTTTTGTGAAGCATCACAGCACAGTTGAGAAATGTATGGCAAATAGAAATCCGAAATGGATGATGTTGGAAGATAGATGGGAGGGGTTGGGTGGAGCTGAAGGGTGGGACTAATAACAAGATAAACAATATAGGGCATACGGGATCTGTGAAATGTGTATAGGTGCGGAGCTTTTGTGAAATAGCACAGTTACAAGTGGAAATAAAATTGGATGGACAACAGAAATAGAGGAAGGACTAAGAACAAATAAGAGAGAACTATTGTAAAGTGGACTGTGTCTGTAAGATAGGTATAAGATGTAGAAATTGAAGGTAAAAGCAGAAGTGTTTATAAGTTTACTCCAATTGGGGGATTGGTGGTAGGGTCGCGGGGAATAATAATAAAGGCATATTCTTTAAAAAAGTATGTATGTCTATATAGGTATGTGTATGTATATATGTGTATATGTATGCATACGTATATGGATATATATATTTACCCCAAAAAATATGGGGGAATGGAAATGATGCAGACAATTACATTGGAAGCAACATTCTTTCCGCAATACTAAGCTGATCCACCCCCAAAAAAAAAAAAAAAAAAAAAAAAAAAAAAAAAAAAAAAAAAAAAAAAAACAATAATACACCCAGCTTCGCCCGCTGCTATGAGCACATCACAGCCATGATAAAAACAATAATACACCCAGCTTCGCCCGCGGCTATGAGCACATCACAGCCATGATAAAAACAATAATACACCCAGCTTCGCCCGCTGCTATGAGCACATCACAGCCATGATAAAAACAATAATACACCCAGCTTCGCCCGCGGCTATGAGCATATCACAGCCATGATAAAAACAATAATACACCCAGCTTCGCCCTCGGCTATGAGCACATCACAGCCATGATAAAAACAATAATACACCCAGCTTCGCCCGCGGCTATGAGCACATCACAGCCATGATAAAAACAATAATACACCCAGCTTCGCCCGCGGCTATGAGCACATCACAGCCATGATAAAAACAATAATACACCCAGCTTCGCCCGCGGCTATGAGCACATCACAGCCATGATAAAAACAATAATACACCCAGCTTCGCCCGCGGCTATGAGCACATCACAGCCATGATAAAAACAATAATACACCCAGCTTCGCCCGCGGCTATGAGCATATCACAGCCATGATAAAAACAATAATACACCCAGCTTCGCCCGCGGCTATGAGCACATCACAGTCATGATAAAAACAATAATACACCCAGCTTCGCCCGCGGCTTCGAGCACATCACAGCCATGATAAAAACAATAATACACCCAGCTTCGCCCGCGGCTATGAGCACATCACAGCCATGATAAAAACAATAATACACCCAGCTTCGCCCGCGGCTATGAGCACATCACAGCCATGATAAAAACAATAATACACCCAGCTTCGCCCGCGGCTATGAGCACATCACAGCCATGATAAAAACAATAATACACCCAGCTTCGCCCGCGGCTATGAGCACATCACAGCCATGATAAAAACAATAATACACCCAGCTTCGCCCGCGGCTATGAGCACATCACAGCCATGATAAAAATGTCATAACAAATGGCCTCTGATGTGTGATTGCTTAAGTATTTCATGATTGCACAATTAGCGGTGAACTCATCATCTGTGGTTGTGTTTGAAATGACACCCTATTCCCTACACAGTGTACTACATTTTACCAGAACTATATGAGTCCTGTTTAAAAGTAGTGCACTACATTGGGACTTTGTCTATTGCACAGTACCAGAGAGTGAAGTGACTATGCCTGAAACCAGCAGGTACCGGCCCCTGTTCTACCTCCGTCTTTTGAGTCTCTAGCAACGTCGGCTGAATCTGTCTACTTACTTACTCAACAGGCCCCCGTGGATTTGTTATGATCCTCTGGCTTTGCTGAGAGGAGGCTGCTGGCGAACGCCATCTTTTTGGGAGGTGTGTTTGATCTAAGAGAAGGCAGCTCCCATTAAATGGTGACACTGTGTATTGCAAGGTGGTCCCCTGTGTGAGAGCCTCTACAACAGAGCTCGCCAGCTTGTAGTCCTAAAACCAGGAAAAGAGTTACCTCTGGTTCGTTCAGCTGTCCCTATGGGAAAAATGAATGGGGAAAGATAGAGTTTTGGAAAATAAGTTCTGAGGTTAACACAGGCTTAGGAGATCTTGTATGTTTTGTTTTATGAGATAATATCAGTCAGTTTACATAACCTTTATGAATTATAAAGCCATTGTGATTTGTGTGTGTTGTTAGCTGATGAAGATTATCTCATAGAACAAAACGGATGAGATCTCCTAAGCCTGTGTTAACCTCAGAACTTATTTTCAGTATTTATCAAAAACGCAATTAATTTTCCTCAAAGGCTTTGTCCAACGAACCATGGCGGAGTTAATGCCTATAGACAGACTATTCCTGTCTATAGGACCACTGATAACTACTAAGCACAAGTCGATTCCTGTCTATAGGACCACTGATAACTACTAAGCACAAGTCGATTCCTGTCTGTAGGGCCACTGATAACTACTAAGCACAAGTCGATTCCTGTCTATAGGACCACTGATAACTACTAAGCACAAGTCGATTCCTGTCTATAGGACCACTGATAACTACTAAGCACAAGTCGATTCCTGTCTGTAGGGCCACTGATAACTACTAAGCACAAGTCGTTCCCTGTCTGTAGGACCACTGATAACTACTAAGCAGAAGTCGATTTCTGTCTATAGGCCCACTGATAACTACTAAGCACAAGTCGATTTCTGTCTATAGGACCACTGATAACTACTAAGCACAAGTCGTTCCCTGTCTGTAGGACCACTGATAACTACTAACCACAAGTCGTTCCCTGTCTGTAGGGCCACTGATAACTACTAAGCACAAGTTGATGCCCATCGAACTCTTATACACTTCTACTCAGACTGCGGCAAACAGCAGTCTTCATAGTTTTTAGAAGTAATTTTTAATTCACAGGGCTATAGCCTTTTGGTCAACGTTTGCAGATATATTGTTCTCTTCATTTCCTCAAATCCTAAGGATGAAAGCATGTCAGTCCACATCAGAAGTTTTCTTATTTTTATTTTGTTTTAAAAAAAATAATCTTTTTAGCCCCTTTTCTCCCCAATTTTCGTGGTATCCAATCGCTAGTAATTACTATCTTGTCTCATCGCTACAACTCCCGTACGGGCTCGGGAGAGACGAAGGTCGAAAGCCATGCGTCCTCCGAAGCACAACCCAACCAAGCCGCACTGCTTCTTTAACACAGCGCACCTCCAACCCGGAAGCCAGCCGCACCAATGTGTCGGAGGAAACACCGTGCACCTTGCCCCCTTGGTTAGCGCGCGCTGCGCCCAGCCCGCCACAGGAGTCGCTGGAGCGCGATGAGACAAGGAAATCCCTACCGGCCAAACCCTCCCTAACCCGGACGACGCTAGCCCAATTGTGCGTCGCCCCACGGACCTCCCGGTCGCGGCCGGCTGCGACAGAGCCTGGGGCGAACCCAGAGACACTGGTGGCACAGTTAGTACTGCGATGCAGTGCCCTAGACCACTGCGCCACCCGGGAGGCTAAGTTTTATTTTTTGAATGAGTTAAGAATAGACAGTGTTTGAGTATGTTGGTCAGTTGTTCTGGGTATATCCTGGGAGTATGTTGGTCTGCTGTTCTGGGTATATCCTGGGAGTATGTTGGTCTGTTGTTCTGGGTATATCCTGGGAGTGTGTTGGTCTGTTGTTCTGGGTATATCCTGGGAGTATGTTGGTCTGTTGTTCTGGGTATATCCTGGGAGTATGTTGGTCTGTTGTTCAGGGTATATCCTGTGAGTATGTTGGTCTGTTGTTCTGGGTATATCCTGTTGAGGATGGGGGTGCTGTTGTGACTATTTATGCTAATCGTGTAATTTTTGAAACGGCTTCCCACAAAGTTCTTGATCGTACAATATGCATATTATTATTATTATTGGATAGAAAACAGTCTATAGTTTCTATAGGAGTTGAAATTTTGTCTCTAAGTGGAACAGAGCCCATTCTACAGCAATTTCCCTGACATGGAGTCAGATTTCAGAAATTTTGGCCACTGTTCTGGAGTCAGTTAAAAGGGCACTGTTATTGCTATGACTATACGGACACTGCTTACGTCTTCCCCTGGATGCCTTTAGGTGATGACGATTTGAATGGGGTCGATTGCGCGTTCACAGGCACTATAAATTAAAAAACCCTGTAGCTAGCAAGTCTTTTCTTGGTGCGTAACGCGCGTGGAGGACACCGACCCGCTCCTGTTCCAAGCATTAGTGTTGGGAGTAATCTTTCTCCGGTCATGTTAAGACTCGTTATAGGAGTTAAAAACATCATAAGGTAGTTAATTTAAAGCGTTTTATAGCAATTTATATCCGTTTAGTGCGATTTTGGGACATTTATTTCTGAAACGCTCTGAATTGCTGGGCACGCTTCCAATTCATCCCGAACGCAGTTG
This sequence comes from Salvelinus fontinalis, assembly GCF_029448725.1. Lineage (NCBI taxonomy): Eukaryota > Metazoa > Chordata > Actinopteri > Salmoniformes > Salmonidae > Salvelinus > Salvelinus fontinalis. The sequence continues at coordinate 50,425,555 of NC_074682.1, forward strand.
GCATTTCCACATGGCAAGAGGACAGCTTTCCACCAAAAGACGATTGGACCCAAGAAAGGATCCTTTGCCCAAGATACTGATGGAAGAACAGCTCAAAGTAGGACATTTTTATTATGATAAATCGTGTTTCTGTCGAAAAATATTAGTGGCTTAGGACGCCATGTTTTTTGACGTAGCTTCGCTTGGCGCAAACTGTATTGAAAAGTAAGGATAATTTAAAAAATGTAATTCCGCGATTGTATTAAGAATTAAATTGTCTATCAATCCCTGTCCACCCTATATTTTTTAGTCACGTTTATGAGTATTTATGTATAAGAGTAGATCACTGTCTAAGTGGCGCACGGACATTTTCTCACCAGCTGGTCTACATTTCACATTGTCTAACCATGATTTTGGTGGCTAAATATAAACATTTTCGATCAAACTCTATATGGATTGTGTAATATGATGTTACAGGAGTGTCATCTGAAGAATTCTGAGAAGGTTAGTGAAAAAATTAATATATTTTGGCGATGTTGACTTTTATCGCTCACTTTGGCTAGAATCAATGCTGGGCTGCTATGTGCTATGTGCTATGCTAATATAACGATTTATTGTGTTTTCGCTGTAAGACACTTAGAAAATCTGAAATATTGTCTGTATTCACAGGATCTGTGTCTTTCGATTCGTGTATGCTGTGTATTTTTACGAAATGTTTGATGATTAGTAAGTAGGTAAACACGTTGCTCAATGTAGTTCTTCTAGTCCATTTGTGACGGTGGGTGCTATTGTAACCTATGCCATCTACCTGAAATATGCACTTTTTTCTAACAAAACCTATCCCATACCATAAATATGTTATCAGACTGTTATCTGATGAGTTTTTTTCTTGGTTAGGGGCTATAAATATCTTAGTTTAGCCGAATTGGTGATAGCTACTGGTGTTGGTGGACAAATAAAAGATGGTGGATTATGCTAATGTGTTTTTAGGTAATAGATGTACATCTTTACATATTGTGTCTTCCCTGTAAAACATTTTAAAAATCGGATATGTTGACTGGATTCACAAGATCTGTGTCTTTCATTAGCTGTATTGGACTTTAATGTGTGAAAGTTAAATATTTAAAAAATATATTTTTTTTGAATTTCGCGGCACTGGTTTTTCAGTGGGGGTGGGGGGGGAGTGCCGCTAGCGGCACTCTCATCCTAGACAGGATATCCTGGGAGTATGTTGGTCTGTTGTTCTGGGTATATCCTGGGAGTATGTTGGTCTGTTGTTCTGGGTATATCCTGGGAGTATGTTGGTCTGTTGTTCTGGGTATATCCTGGGAGTATGTTGGTCTGTTCTGGGTATATCCTGGGAGTATGTTGGTCTGTTGTTCTGGGTATATCCTGGGAGTATGTTGGTCTGTTGTTCTGGGTATATCCTGGGAGTATGTTGGTCTGTTGTTCTGGGTATATCCTGGGACTTTGTTGGTCTGTTGGCTTGTCAAACCGATTGAAGTTGGCAGACCAGCAGCTGGTTGATGTGTACAGTGTGCTACTTAGCCAACGTGTGGTATCACGCCACAGTACCAGAAGGAAATGGTTTGGTGCCTTCAAAGAACCAAGAGTCGTTTTTCTTCTCATCTTATTGAACAGCTTGCAGGGATAAGTGCAGCACCACCAATAGCTCGAGTATCTTCCCTTTACCCACATCTGCTGGCATAATGGCACTGGAATGTCTGTCTATATCACACAAAGTTTTCAGACAGAATGTCCATTCCACACACTGTCCTATGTGTAAAATGTGACTGTGGAACAGATCTATGTTTTGCTATGGGAACTCCCGTCTCTATGACAATAAAACTATTTCTGAGAACAGCAAAATAATTGCAAAATGATTGAATTCAATAGTTTCACCACTGAAAAATACATCACAGATATTGCTTTTTGCAAGTGGAAAAAGATTCTTCACCACCATCTTGTATTGACCTTACATTTATAAAAACCCGGCTGCCAGGCCTGTTAAGGTGGTGCGTTTTCCCGCGAGAAAGAAGAGGAAGAAGCTGGTATTTGACGTGTTTTGTATAACAGAGAAGACAAATTGATTGGGACTGAGTTTTAATCTTCCCTCTTGCTGGAGGATTTTTCTAAGCCGTTTCCCTGTCTCGATCCCAGCAGGACGTGGAGGAGAGCAGAGATAAGCCCAGAAATCTGGCCTTTCTCACCGTGTCGGCCCCTCTCTCTACCCATAATTCCCCTCTTGAGAGTTATTCAAAGCAACAGGACCAAATGCTCCGAGTGGCAATGCTGCGGGATGGATGGCTCAGAAATGGTCTTGGAGATGAATTGCTTAATCAGAGGTAAATTGCTCGGAGGATAAGGGGGCCTATAACTGGATTGGCTTGTCGTGAGTCGCCACAATCCACCTCTTCCTCCCGGATTACTCTGGCTCTGAGTTATGACCTTGAGGCAGGCCTGTGTTAGGTAACAGTGTAGAGAGGGGATGTTAACGGTGTTGACATCTTATGTCAGAGAGATGACAAATACTGCATGGATCACTGGAGAATCTCCTAGTAATAAAGGTTGGGCTCTTAAGGAGAAGGTGGGACGTATATACAGTATATTGTTGCTCTGATTGACATAACACAATCTCCCAGAGGAGGGACCAAGTCATTGTTTTACTAGTCACAAGTAAGTCTCAAGTCTTAGCACTCAAGTCCCAAGTCAAGGCAACCAAGTCCAAGTCAAGTCTCAAGTCAAGACCGACAAGTCTCAAGTCAAGTCCCAAGTCCTAAACTTTGAGTTTCGAGTCCTAAACAAGTCATAATGTGCTCTTCACCAAATGTAATACCATTTCATATTTTTAGCAAGAGTAATAGTTAGTATATTACATTTACGCAAATCATGAATGCTTTTAGAAATATTTATATTTATTACTTTCCAAATTAACTTTATTTAACTTTATTTCCATGGAAATACATGGGTAGCCATGAGAAAGAGACCCCCATAGCGATCGACTATGGACTAAGGATCGCTATGGGGCACAATCGGGCGATGTAGGCTTGTACACAATCGCCCAACCTTAACACACACACACACACACACACACACACACACACACACACACACACACTCTATGTGTGGTTACAGTAGGCTAACATATTCAATGGTTTAAGGAACAGCAGTAACATCAGGCAGGATTTAGGCTACCAACTGCCTAGCCAGTTGAAGCTCAATCTTGGGTGCAATGTTCACATTCCCGCACTGACTGACTGTGTGGAGGCTCATTGATTTAACGTTACCTTAGCCTACATGCTATACTAGCAAAGATATAAATGATATAGCTGTCGGCTATATTAACCATGACTTGTCGTTCTTTGTGCAGCTTCAAATGTCGAACAAAGTTGGAAGTTATCTTCTACTTGGTCACAATCCTGGATCCGGGAGCACCCCCATCAGTAAAAAAGCTGACTAGCATAGCCTAGCATAGCGTCACAAGTAAATACTAGCATCTAAATATCATTAAATCACAAGTCCAAGACACCAGATGAAAGATACACATCTTGTGAATCCAGCCATCATTTCTGATTTTTAAAATGTTTTACAGGGAAGACACAATATGTAAATCTATTAGCTAACCACGATAGCAAAAGACACAACTTTTTTTCCCACCATTTTTTTCCTGCATAGGTAGCTATCACAATTTCGACCAAATAAAGATATAAATAGTCACTAACCAAGAAACAACTTCATCAGATGACAGTCTGATAACATATTTATTGTATAGCATATGTTTTGTTAGAAAAATGTGCATATTTCAGGTATAAATCATAGTTTACCATTGCAGCCACCATTACAACTCTCACCAAAGCAACTAGAATAACTACAGAGACCAACGTGAATTACCTAAATACTCATCATAAAACATTTATGAAAAATACACAGCGTACAGCAAATGAAAGACAAAGATCTTGTGAATCCAGCCAATATTTCAGATTTGTTAAGTGTTTTACAGCGAAAACACAATATAGCATTATATTAGCTTACTACAATAGCCAACCACACAACAGCATTGATTCAAGCCAACAATAGCAATAACGAATAAACCAGCAAAAGATATACATTTTTTCACTAACCTTCTCAAACTTCTTCAGATGACAGTCCTATAACATCATATTACACAATACATATAGAGTTTGTTCGAAAATGTGCATATTTAGCGGCACAAATCGTGGTTATACAATGAGAATAGTAGCCAAGCTGCCAACAATATGTCGGGAGAAATCTTGGGAGAGGCACCTAATCTAATCAGTAACTAATCATAAACTTGACTAAAAAATACAGGTTGGACAGCAAATGAAAGATACATTAGTTCTTAATGCAATCGCTGTGTTAGATTTTTAAAATGAACGTTACTACGACATACAGCGTGCGTTAAAGCGAGACCGCACCAAAATTAATGGCGGAATATAAGTTTTACATTTTTCAACAGAACAACGAATTAACATCATAAATAGTCCTTACTTTTTGATGAGCTCCCATCAGAATCTTGGGCAAGTTGTCCTTTGTCCAGAAGAATCGTTGCTCGGTTGTAGATTGTCGCCTTCAACTTTGGAATTAGCAGTAAACATTAGCCATGTGGCCCAGACGTACCCAACTCACTAGAACGCAGCACAAATAAATATCCGAAAATCGCAATATACTGATATAAACTGATATAACTCGGTTTAAAATAACAACATTATGATGTCTTTAACACCTATATCGAATAAAATCAGAGCCGGATATATCTAAGGGCTATAACGGGAGCTTTCTAGAACGCCATCCTGAGGTCTGTCTTGCGTCATGGCGAATGAAGGAAAGAGTGGACCCCACGTTCCCAGTCCATTTATATGGCCTCAGATCTGCCTAGCAACTCCATTCCAATTCTCACTTTTTGCTGACATCCAGGGGAAGGCGAATGCAGTGCATCTCAACCAATAGAAGACATGCAAATTAATAAACTGACCTCAGAACAGCCTGGCTGATTTCAGATTTCTCACTTGCTGACAGGAAGATTGCTCCAACTCGAGTTCTGTTTTACTCACAGATATAATTCAAACGGTTTTAGAAACTAGAGAGTGTTTTCTATCCAATAGTAATAATAATATGAAATTAATTTGTGAACAAAATTTTTACAAAGTGCAAACAGCACCCCCTATTGAGAAAAGGTTAACCTGTTGAGGATAGAGGGCGCTATTTTCACTTTGGGGGAAAATCGTGCCCAATTTAAACGGCCTCGTACTCTATTCTTGCTCGTACAATATGCATAGTATTATTACTATTTGATAGAAAACACTCTCAAGTTTCTAAAACTGTTTGAATTATATCTGTGAGTAAAACAGAACTCATTTTGCAGCAAACTTCCTGTCAGAAAGTGAAAAATCTGAAATCCAGGCTCTGTTCCAGGACCTCCCTAATCGTTTGCTTGAATTCTATTAGTATACATGTACTTCATACGCCTTCCACTAGATGTCAATAGGCTGTGAGAGGTAAAATGGGGTCTCTAGCTCTTTCTATGGTGAAAAGAGACAGCTTGGAATGACATGACCCCAGAATTCCTTTGTTCAGGAAGCGCATAAAGGTCACCAGTATTGGCTTCTGAAAAGCATTCGTTATAGACGTGTTATATCTCCGGCTTTGATTTTATTTGATAAATGTAATATTATCATCGTGAAGTATGTTTTTTCAATATAGTTTTATTCGATTATTGAAATTTTTTAGGGAGTTTAGGCGTGTTGCGTTCTTTGCGTTTGGTGACGAAGGAGAGCTTAGCGCCACTTAGCTAGTTTTGCTTGCTCATTCGAGAGGGAAAAATGCCATTCTAAAACCAAACAACGATTGTTCTGGACAAAGGACCCCTTGTACAACATTCTGATGGAAGATCATCAAAAAGTAGGACCCATTTATGATGGTATTTCATATATCTGTTGAACATGTTTACTTTTAGTTAGGGCCCAGATTTTGGGGGCTCTCTCGCAATAACATAAGCTGCATATCGTAATGAAGTTCTTTTTAGAATTTTAACACGACGATTGCATTAAGAACTAGTGTATCTATCATTTCCTATACAACATGTATTTTTTAGTAAAGATTATGAATAGTTATTTGGTCAGAATAGGTGAGTGTCCGAAAAATATCCAAACATTCTGGAAAAAAGATGCTAAGTTTTCAGAATGTGTAACTACGGATTTCAGCTCTAAATATACACATTTCCGAACAAACCATATATGTATTGTGTAATATGATGTTATAGGACTGTCATCTGATGAAGGTTTATGAAGGTTAGTGAAAATTAATATATTTTGCTGGTTTATTTGCTATCGCTAACGTGCCTATTGCTATCGCTAACGTGCCTTGATGAATGAATGCGGTAGTGTGGTAGGCTATTGTAGTAAGCTAATATAATGCTATATTGTGTTTTCGCTGTAAAACACTTAAAAAATCGGAAATATTGGCTGGATTCACAAGATGTTTGTTTTTAATTTGCTGTACACCATGTATTTTTCAGAAATGTTTTATGATGAGTATTTAGGTATTTCACGTTGGTCTCTATAATTACTCTGGCTGCTTCGGTGCTATTTTTGATGGTAGCTGTGATGGTAGCTGCAATGTAAAACTGATTTATACCTCAAATATGCACATTTTTCGAACAAAACATAGATATATTGTGTAACATGTTATAGGACTGTCATCTGATGAAGTTGTTTCTTGGTTAGTTTGGTTGGTTCTTGGTTAGTTTGGTTGGTTTCGTGCATGCTACCTGTGCTGTGAAAAATGTCTGTGCTTTTTTGTATTTGGTGGTGAGCTAACATAAATATATGTGGTGTTTTCGCTGTAAAACATTTTAAAAATCGGACATGTTGACTGGATTCACAAGATGTGTATCTTTCATTTGCTGTATTGGACTTGTTAATGTGTGAAAGGTAAATATTTCTCAAAAATATTTTTTTAATTTCGTGCTCTGTCTTTTCAGTGGAACGTGGGAGGAGTTCCGCTAGCGGAACGCTGGGGCTAGACAGGTTTTAACACCAATGACTCGTGACTTAACTTGGACTTGAGCCTTTTGACTCGACCTGATTTGATACCCTCCCCAAGCCCAGATATTACAAATTATGCTAATATAAAAGTGTGCAGCGCATCAACTCTTCATTTAACAGATTACAGTTTGAATCGGATAGCAGCCAATCAAATTGTGACAGCTGAGAAAAAGTTGCACGTGACAGTGCAGAGGAATGTCAGCGGGTGAAGTCAGATGGAGGCCTTGGAAAGATGATACCCAAAATTATTATTTTCGGATATAAAGTCTACGCTGTATCAACCAAAAAACGTATTGCAACTTGCAAAACATGCGGGAAGAAAATTATAGACCGATGCGCAATAAAGTCAAAGTCGAGTTGCAAGTCATCATATTTGTGACTCAAGTCTGACTCGAGTCCAAGTCATGTGACTCGAGTCCACACCTCTGCAATCTCCTACCCGGCACAGTCTTTTATCTCTGTAATACATGTGGACCATTCAGAGGTGTACTGCCATAGGGGCTTTTCTCTACTTTGCCATTTGATAAAACAAGTCTGAGTCTGAGGACAAGGAGGGGTTGGGGAAGCATTATATCTACGGTAAATTAATTCACGGAAACTCTTTAAAAATGCTGCTATTTATTGAAATTAAATTAAATAGTCTTATATCGGTAGTATTATTACATGATGGGGTGAGGCCTGCGAGCAGACCTTGTAGACAATGTCCCTGAGTCTCTCTGGGATCCCAGGTGATAAAGTCCAGGGGTCATAAAGCACTTCAGAGTATGAGGAGCTGGTAGAGGATCAGCCACTCTGTGTTTGTTATCGTATTCATTATGATCTGAAAGTAAAAACTGATCCTAGATCAGCACTCCTTCTCCAAGACGCTTAATACAGCCTTAGGTCTTGATACAGTCCCAGGTTTACTGAATGGTAGAATAGTGGAGCTTTCCTTTCAGCACCACACTGTTTGGCGATGCAGACCATGGACTGTGTGCTGGCAATGATATACAACGCATTTGGAAAGTATTTTCAGACCCTTTTTCCACATTTTGTTACTTTACAGCCTTATTCCAAAATTGATTACATTGTTTTCCCCCCCTCATCAATCTACACACAATACCCCATAACGACAAAGCAAAAACATGTTTTTTGAATTTTTAGCAAATGTATAAAAAAAAAAAAAGAAGAAATATGACATGTACATAAGTGTTCAGACCCTTTACTCAGTACATTGTTGAAGCACCTTCGGCAGCATTTACAGCCTTGAGTCTTCTTGGGTATGACGCTAGAAGCTTGGCACACCTGTATTTGGGGAGTTTCTCCCATTCTTCTCTGAAGATCCTCTCAAGCTCTGTCAGGTTGGATGGGGAGCGTCGCTGCACAGTTATTTTCATGTCTCTCCAGAGATGTTCAATCGAGTTCAAGTCTGAGCTCTGGCTGGGCCACTCAAGGACATTCAGAGATTTATCCCAAAGCCACTCCTGCGTTGTCTTGGCGGTGTACTCACGGTCGCTGTCCTGTTGGAAGGGGATTCGTCTCTCTGTGCTTTGCTCTGTGCATCTTTCCCTAGATGCTGACTAGTCTCCCAGTCCCTGCCGCTGAAAAACATCCCCACAGCATGATGCTGCCACCACCATGCTTCACTGTAGGGATGGTGCCAGGTTTACTCCAGACGTGAAGCTTGACATTCAGGCCAAATAGTTCAATCTTGGTACCATCAGACCAGAGAATCTTGTTTCTAATGGTCAGAGTCCTTTAGGTGCCTCTTGGCAAACTCCAAGTGGGCTGTTGTACCGTTTACTGAGGAGTGGCTTCCGTCTGGCCACTCTACCATAAAGGCCTGATTGGTGAAGTGCTGCAGAGAGATGGTTCCTTCTGGAAGGTTCTCCCATCTCCACAGAGGAACTCTGGAGCTCTGTCAGAGTGACCATCAGGTTCTTGGCCACCCCCCTTTCTTAAGCCTTTCTCCCCGGATTGCTCTGTTTGGCCAGGCGGCCAGCTCTAGAAAGAGTCTTGGTGGTTCCAAACTTCTTACATTCATGAATGATGGAGGCCACTGTGTTCTTGGGGAAATTCAAAGGTACCCTTCCCCAGACCTGTGCTTCGACACAATCCTGTCTCTGAGCTCTACTGACAATTCCTTCGACCTCATGACTTGGTTTTTGCTCTGACATGCACTGTCAACTGTGGGATCTTATATAGACAGGTGTGTGCCTTTCCAAATCATGTCCAATCAATTGAACTTACCACAGGTGGACTCCAATCAAGTTGTAGAAACATCTCTAGGATGGTAAATGGAAACTGGATGAACCTGAGAAAATATTTTTGTCTCATAGCAAAGGGTCTGAATACTTATGCAAATAAGTTATTTCTGTTTTTTTTATTGATTTGCAAACATAAAAAAACAACGCTAATTGCTTTGTGTTTATGGGGTATTGTGTGTAGGTTGATGAGGGGAAAAAATATTTCATACATTTTAGGCTGTAACGTAACAAAATGTAGAAAAAGTCAAGGGGGCTGAATACTTTCCGAATGCACTGTACATCAGTGGGGGCTGCTGAGGGGAGGATGACTCATAATAATGGCTGGAATGGAGTGTAATGGCTGGAATGGAGTGTAATGGCTGGAATAGAGTTAATGGAATGGTTTTAAACACATGAAAACCACGTTTGACACCATTCCATTTACTCCATTCCGGCCATTATTATGAGCCGTCCCTCCTCTCAGCAGCCTCCAATGATAAACACGAATAGCTGAGAATGATAATATGTAAGTTGTTTGGGAAGGCTGATTGAAAGGCATATTACTTGTAATTTTGCCTATGATAATCATTGGCCCTAGTTGTTTCTTTATCTTAAATTCTTCAATTAGCATATCGTCATTGTTTGATGAAAACAGTGTAACAAAATTTTTGCCAATTACATTTTCTTATTTTTACATTTATAGGTAGCATGAACTCCCCTCACTGAACATTTCATGATTATTGGACCAAGAAAATGTATTAAAAATAGCTTTTGAAGTTTCATAATTGTGTGTTCGTTAATGGGAAAAAATTGTCATTTTTTCCTTTTCCTGGTAAGTTTCTGTTTTGGAGGTTTACATCAGACAGCGACAATATGCACAATCATGTTAACCCCAAACTTCCTCTCATCCTCTATTGAAGCACAATAAATACAGAAAAATGTCCTGTTCCCATAGAGATAATATTATTGTCACCGTATCCTTTCATAAAAGGTTGTTTATTCCATTAATTAATGTCTCTTTTATACAGCGCATCATTGCTTAGGGGGCCTATCTGGCACGTTCACCCGAGCAAGGCCTGTAAAACCCTTTCGGGAAGATTAATACAAATACAAGCCTGGGGACTTCCTCCTGGGTTGCCTCTTAATGTGCTTGTGTCTGTGAGGGACTGTTAAAATGGAAATGATGGAGTATTTTACACTCTGGTAAGACGGCTCTGGGGACAATGAAAGGAGAAACTGTAGGAATCCTTATCTGGTGTTAAGACTCTTATAATCATTGAACAGAATAGTATACTAGGGAGCAGTCTGCATCAGCATGACTCTTACTGATCTGTCATAAATCAGACAATAGTGATGTCATTGTATAAATATGGTAATGTCATAGTATAAAGATGGGGATGACATAGTATAAAGATGGTGATGTCATAGTATAAAGATAGTGTAAAGATGGTAATGTCATAGTATAAATATGGTAACGTCATAGTATAAAGATGGTGATGTCATAGTAAAAAGATGGTGATGTATTAGTATAAAGATGGTATAAAGATGGTAATGTCATAGTATAACAATGGTGATGTCAAAGTATAATGATGGTGATGTCATAGCATAATGATGGTGATGTCATAGTATAATGATGGTGATGTCATAGCATAATGATGGTGATGTCATAGTATAAAGATGGTGATGTCATAGTATAAAGATGGGGCAGAGAACAGCTCTTTTACCAGTGATACACAGGACTCTTAGGAAAAATGGTTCTATGTTGAACCCCCAGCTTTAGATTAGATAAATGATATGTTTCTTTATTGTAGGTTTCTCACAGATTCAGGTATTTGCTTTACGTACAAGAAAATGCACTGCGATAGGAAAAGATTCACGAAAAAAGGAGAGACATGGCATGGGCTAGATATAACATACAAATGTATGAAAAAGTGAAATAAAATGTCAGCCTAAAAAGATAGTTCACTCAAGGTCACTTATAGATGATTTGAACATGATTTGAACAATTATGATATTGGTCCAAGACTCCTTACAGGCTAAGGAAACCAATGTGTAATTTTGTAATTTGAGTGAACAATCCCTTTAAGGACTTTTAACCCTCCCTTCCCCCTAACTTGTCTCCCCTGCCTCATATACTCCATATTACACATCCCCTTGATATCCAAGGTCCCTGATCATTGCACATAATGTTTTTTCAGCGAGTGCAGGGCATTCACAGTAATGCCCCCCAGGATATTCCTTCAAATCAAGTGCAACAATGTCATTACGCTCAATGTCTGTTATTGAGGAGAATTAGAAGTGTTCAAAGTCCCTCCCAGAATGGTAACTTTCTAAAGTTTTCATGCTAGGAAATGAAAATGAAGCCTCCTGAGAGCTGGCAGTCAACAACACATAATCCAGTTGATGTCTCCTAACATTTGATGTGAGAAAGAAACAGCTACACTGAACATGTCCTGTCAGTTTGTGAGACAGACATGTTCTAGTCTTGGTGAGTCTGTGTATAAGAAGTAAGACATTGTTGGTAATGAACACTATTTCACAAGTTTCAACCAGATTCCTGTGATTAATTAATGGAAGCCAACTGCCTAAGTTCGGGGATGAAAACAGTGGTTTCATGCAGTGGGGAAAATGAGGGGTTTTAGCACAGTGTGGATTTCCTTATCTGTATTGTTTAGTTGATATTAGTGCCACTGAAAATATCCCAGAAAATGAGTTGAGAGTGGCATCATTTTGAAATGGTTGTTAATAATGATTGATTTTAAATCTCGGACCGTGTAACCTAATCAGTGTCTGTCATTGAACACTAAAGCACTAAAGTAAAAATACTTTAAAGTACTACTTAAGTTGTTTTTTGGTGTATCTGTACTTTGCTTTACTATTAATATTTTTGACTACTTTTGCTTCACTGCACTCCTAAAGAAAATGATGTACTTTTTACTGCATACATTTTCCCTGACATCCAAAAGTACTTGTTACACTTTGAATGCTTAGCAGAACAGGAAAATTGTCTAATTTCCACACTTATCAAGAGAACATCCCTGGTCATATCTACTGCCTCTGATCTGGATGACTCACTAAACACATGCTTCATTTGTAAATTATGTCTGAGAATTGGAGCATGCCCCTGGCTATCCATAAATAAATAAAAACTAGAAAATGTGGCCATCTGCTTTGCTTAATATAAGGACATTTTTTTATTTTATTTATTTTATTTTAAATTTTACCCCCTTTTCGTGGTATCCAATTGTTAGTAATTACTATCTTGTCTCATCGCTACAACTCCCATGCTTCCTCCGAAACACAACCCAACCGCACTGCTTCTTAACACAGCACGCCTCCAACCCGGAAGCCAGCCGCACCAATGTGTCGGAGGAAACACCGTGCACCTGGCTCCCTTGGTTAGCGCGCACTGAGACAAGGATATCCCTACCGGCCAAACCCTCCCTAACCCGGACGACGCTAGGCCAATTGTGCGTCGCCCCACGGACCTCTCGGTCGCGGCCGGCTGCGACAGAGCCTGGGCACGAACCCAGAGTCTCTGGTGGCGCAGCTAGTGCTGCGATGCAGTGCCCTAGACCACTGCGCCACCCGGGAGGCCTAATATAAGGAATTTGAAATTATTTATACATGTACTTTTACTTTTGATACTTAAGTACATTTGAGAAATTACATTTACTTTTGATACTTAAGTATATTTAAAACCAAATACTTTTAGACTTTTACTCAAGTCTGTTTTTACTGTTTTTACTGTTTTTACTGGTTTTTACTTTAACTTTCAGTTTTACTTGAGTCATTTTCTATTAACTTCTTTGGGGTAGGGGGCAGTATTTTCAAGTCCGGAGGAAAAGCATGCCCAGAGTAAAAGGCCTGCTACAAAGCCATAAAAGCTAGAATATGCATATTATTAGTGGATGTGAATAGAAAACACTCTGAAATTTCTAAAACTGTTTGAATGATGTCTGTGAGTATAACAGAACTCCTATGGCAGGCAAAACCCTGAGAAAAAACCCAACCAGGAAGTGTGAAATCTGAGGTTGGTCGATTTTCAACTCAGCTCCTATTGAAGATACTGTGGGATGTGGGTAATTTTGCACTTCCTAAGACTTACACTAGATGTCAACAGTCTTTAGAACCTTGTCTGATGCTTCTACTGTAAAGTGGGGCCGAATGAGAGGGGATTGAGTAAGGTCTACCATGACCTGAACATGCGCTGACCATGCGCGTTCATGTGAGAGCGAGCTCTGTTCCATCGCACTTCTGGAGACAAAGGAATTCTCCGGTTGGAACATTATTGAAGAATTATGTTAAAAACATCCTAAAGATTGATTCAATACTTTGTCATGTTTTTACGGACTGTAATATAACTTTTTAAACTTTTCGTCTGTACTTTCTGCTGGACTTGCCCGTGCGTCGTGAGTTTGGAAAGTGTATTGAACGCTAGAATAACAAGGAGGAATTTGGACATAAATGATTGACATTATCGAACAAAACAAACATTTATTGTGGAACTGGGATTCCTGGGAGTGCATTCTGATGAAGATCATCAAAGGTAAGTGAATGTTTATAATGTTATTTCTGACTTCTGTTGACTGCACAATATGGCTGTAACGGTGGTCCTCCTCCTCTTCAACCGAAGAGGAGGAGTAGTGATGGAACCAAGGCGCAGCGTTGTGAAATTACATATTTAATAAAGACACGACAAAACAACGAAGACAGAAAACGAACTATACTTGAAATAACTAACAAAATAACAAAACGAATGTGTAGACAGACCTGGATTATACGAACTTACATAAAACACGAAGAACGCACGAACAGGGAAAATAGACTACACAAAAAGAACGATGTACAAAACAAACCGAACAGTCCCGTATGGTGCGACAAACACTGACACAGGAGACAACCATCCACAACGAACACTGTGAAACAACCTACCTAAATATGACTCTCAATTAGAGGAACGCCAAACACCTGCCTCTAATTGAGAGCCATACCAGGCAACCCTTAAACCAACATAGAAACAGACAACATAGAATGCCCACCCAAACTCACGTCCTGACCAACTAACACATACAACAAACTAACAGAAATAGGTCAGGAACGTGACAATGGCGGATATATTTGTGTCTTGATTGGGCTCTGAGCGTCGACCTCAGATTATTGCATGGTTAGCTTTTTCCGTAAAGCTTTTTTGAAATCTGACACAGCGGTTGCACTAAGGAGAAGTGCATCTAAAATTCCATGCATAACACTTGCATTTTCATCAACATTTATAATGAGTATTTCTGTAAATTGATGTGGCTCTGCAAAATATATTTCTGCTTTTTGTGAATCCTCTCTTTGGCTGGAAAAATGGCTGTGTTATTCTGTGAATAGGCACTCACCTAACATAATCGTTTGGTTTGCTTTCATCGTAAAGCCTTTTTGAAATCGTACACTGTGGCTGGATATCCAACAAGTGTGTCTTTAGAATGGTGTAAAATACATGTATGTGTGAGGAATTTGAATTATGGGATTTCTGTTGTTTTGAATTTGGCGCCCTGCAGTTTCACTGGCTGTTGAAGAGGTGGGACGCTACCGTCCCACGTACCCTCAAGTATGACAATTGTGTACCTTTTCCACCACTAAACCTAAGTCTGTTTGGAGCAGCCCAAGCCGTCTGACAGACCTTTCCTGTGTCTGTCTGACATAGATTTCTGAGATGGATTTCAATGACATTGATTGTTAGTTCAGGGCCATGAATTGTAGTCTCACAATAGCATCGTTGTGAAAGAGAACTGTGCTGCAGAAGTTATTGTAGGCTCTATGTGCATTCTGCTTTCCATAATACATCTCTGGTGAAAACGCCTTGCAATTACTTAAAGTTTTAATAACATGTAACTTCACAGAGCTGTCCATTGTTGTGTTAATCAAGCACTTATCATTATTATTACCAACACATTAGTAAATGCTGGGTGAATTTCAACAATTAGGTTAGGTATTCAATGCTTTATATCAAAAGCAGTGATTGTAGTCAGGTTTTGTTCATCATATACAATCAATCAACATTTAACTAGTATTATTGACACCGGCAACATTTTCCTACACCACAATAACATGCACAGTATCAAATGTAGTTACGAAACCAAAGTACAGACATTAAGTTAATCTTCCCAACACTCCTTTTCAAGTTATTAGACAAATACAAGGTATAGGATACTATCTCTTAGTACAATACTACTCTCCAATCAGATTTTTATTCGTGGTTTCTAATAACGGCGCAATATCGACAATGTGTCAGAATGTGAGATATGTTTTGGATTAATCTTTAATTGAACATCATATCCTTGAGTACAAAAGCACCTTCATTAGCCTTCATTGTAGGGCTGTAGATTACAACACAGACAGACAAAGGGAAGACAAACCTCAAGGAGATAAAGGGACCTTTGATGTCACACTCTGGTCTTCTTTGAAGCCGCACGCTTGTCCAGAAGGAAAAAAATCTGTGTGTTGTAGATTTGACCAAGCATCACCTTTTGAAGAAATTCAGTAGAGCAGGCCTCTTCTTTGTGCTGCAAATTTTTTATGGATATATATATATATATATATATATATATATATATATATATACTGTATGTATGTACAGTTGAAGTCGGAAGTTTACATACACCTTAGTCAAATACATTTAAACTCAGTTTTTCAAAATTCCTGACATTTAATCAGAATAAAATTCCCTGTCTTGGGTCAGTTAGGATCACCACTTTATTTTATGAATATGAAATGTCAGAATAATTGTAGAGAGAACGAGTTGTTTCAGCTTTTATTTCGTTCATCACATTCCCAGTGGGTCAGAAGTTTACATACACTCAATTAGTATTTGGTAGCATTGCCTTTAACTTGTTTCACTTGGGTAAAACATTTTGCATAGCCTTCCACAAGCTTCCCACAATAAGTTGGGTGAATTTTGGCCCACTCCTCCTGACAGAGCTGGTGCAACTGCGTCAGGTTTTCTAGGCCTCCTTGCTCGCACACACTTTTTCAGTTCTGCCCAAACATTTTCTATAGGATTGAGGTCATTGAGGTCAGGCCACTCCAATACCTTGACTTAGTTGTCCTTAAGCCATTTTCCACAACTTTGGAAGTATGCTTGGGGTCATTGTCCATTTGGAAGACCCATTTGCGACCAATTTTAACTTCCTGACTGATGTCTTGAGATGCTGCTTCAATATATCCACATAATTTTCCTTCCTCATGATGCCATCTACTTTGTGAAGTGCACCAGTCCCTCCTGCAGCAAAACACCCCCACAACATGATGCTGCCACCCCCGTGCTTCACGGTTGGGATGGTGTTCTTCAGCTTCCAAGCCTCCCCCTTTTTCCTCCAAACATAACGATGGTCATTATGGCCAAACAGTTCTATTTTTGTTTCATCAGACCAGATAACATTTCTCCAAAAGTATGATCTTTGTTCCCATGTGCAGTTGCAAACCGTAGTCTCTTTTTTATGGGTGTTTGGAGAATTGGCTTCTTCCTTGCTTTCAGGCTATGTTGATATAGGCCTTGTTTTAATGTGGATATAGATACTTTTGTACCTGTTTCCTCCAGCATCTTCACAAGGTCCTTTGCTGTTGTTCTGGGATTGATTTGCACTTTTCGCACCAAAGTACGTTTATCTCTAGGAGACAGAACGCCTCTCCTTCCTCAGTGGTATGATGGATGCGTGGTCCCATGGTGTTTATACTTCAAATCAAATTAAATCAAATAACATTTTATTTGTCACATACACATGGTTAACAGATGTTAATGCGAGTGTAGCGAAATGCTTGTGCTTCTAGTTCCGACAATGCAGTAATAACCAACGAGTAATCTAACCTATTAATTTCATAACAACTACCTTATACACACAAGTGTAAAGGAATGAAGAATATGTACATAAAAATATATGCATGAGTGATGGTAGAGAACGGCATAGGCCAGATGCAGTAGATGGTATCGAGTACAGTATATACATATGAGATGAGTAATGTAGGGTATGTAAACATTGTAAACTGCTGGCTTGCTTCTGAAGCTAAGCAGGGTTGGTCCTGGTCAGTCCCTGGATGGGAGACCAGATGCTGCTGGAAGTGGTGTTGGAGGGCCAGTAGGAGGCACTCTTTCCTCTGGTCTTAAAAATATCCCAATGCCCCAGGGCAGTGATTGGGGACACTACCCTGTGTAGGGTGCCGTCTTTTGGATGGGACGTTAAACGGGTGTCCTGACTCTCTGAGGTCATTAAAGATCCCATGGCACTTATCGTAAGAGTAGGGGTGTTAACCCCGGTGTCCTGGCTAAATTCCCAATCTGGCCCTCAAACCATCATGGTCACCTAATAATCCCCAGTTTACAATTGGCTCATTCATCCCCCTCCTCTCCCCTGTAACTATTCCCCAGGTCGTTGCTGCAAATGAGAATGTGTTCTCAGTCAACTTACCTGGTAAAATAACGGTAAAATAAAATAAATAAAATAAATATGAAGTGACATTGTTTAAAGTGACTAGTGATACATTTTTCCATCAATTTTTCCATTATTAACTTCTCTGCGCTACGGATCCCTTTAGCGGGATCATTTTCCTAATGAATTGCAGGGCGCAAATTATTACAAAAAATATTTATATTTATAATCATCACAAGTGAAATATACCAAAACACAGCTTAGCTTGTTGTTAATCCACTTATCGTGTCAGATTTTGAAAATATGCTTTGCAGCGAAAGCAATCCAAGCTTTTGTGAGTGTATCAATCAATGCTAGAACAGCTAGCCCCAAATTAGCATGGTCACGAAAGTCTGAAAAGCAATAAAATGAATTGCTTACCTTTGATAATCTTCGGATGTTTGCACTCACGAGACTCACAGTTACACAATAAATGTTATTTTTGTTTGATAAAATATTACTTTTATAACAAAATAACGCCATTTGGGTTGCGCGTTATGTTCAGAAAACCAAAGCCTCGTTCCGTTCGACGAAAATGCCAAAAAGTATCCGTAATGTTCGTAGAAACATGTCAAATGTTTTTTATAATCAATCCTCAGGTTGTTTTTAACAAACATAATCGATAATATTTCTACCGGACTGTAACCTATTCAATAAAAGAGAGAAAGAAAATGGAGAGCTATCCCTCTAGCGCGCAGGAACAAATCATAGGACACCTGACTAGTTTTGAAAAATCTTGCTCATTTTTCAAAATAAAAGCCTGAAACTATGTCTAAAGCCTGGTCACAGCCTGAGGAAGCCATTGGAAAAGGAATCTGGTTGATACCCCTTTAAATGTAAGAAAGACGGGCAAGGAAACACAGATTAAAAAAAATAAAAAATCACTTCCGGGTTAGATTTCCTCAGGTTTTCGCCTGCAGAATCAGTTTTGTTATACTCACAGACAATATTTTGACAGTTTTGGAAACTTGAGTGTTTTCTATCCAAATCTGTAAATTATATGCATATTCTACGATCTGGACCTGAGAAATAGTCTGTTAACCTTGGAAACGTTATTTAAAATGTTTTAAAAAATCTGACCCCTTAGCGTCAAGAAGTTTTAAAGTGGCTGGAGTTGAGTCAGTATGTTTGCAGCAGCCACTCAATGTTAGTGGTGGCTGTTTAACAGTCTGATGGCCTTGAGATAGAAGCTGTTTTTCAGTCTCCCGGTCCCTGATTTGATGCACCTGTACTGACCTCGCCTCCTGGATGATAGCGGGGTGAACAGGCAGTGGCTCGGGTGGTTGTTGTCCTTGATGATCTTTATGGCCTTCCTCTGACATCGGGTGGTGTAGGTGTCCTGGAGGGAAGGTAGTTTGCCCCCGGTGATGCGTTGTGCAGCCCTCACTACACTCTGGAGAGCCTTACGGTTGTGGGCGGAGCAGTTGCCGTACCAGGCGGTGATACAGCCCGACAGGATGCTCTTGATTGTGCATCTGTAAAAGTTTGTGAGTGCTTTTGGTGACAACCCAAATTTCTTCAGCCTCCTGAGGTTGAAGAGGCGCTGCTGCGCCTTCTTCACCACGCTGTCTGTGTGGGTGGACCAATTCAGTTTGTCTGTGATGTGTACGCCGAGGAACTTAAAACTTACTACCCTCTCCACTACTGTACCGTCTTTGTGGATAGGGGGGTGCTCTGCTGTTTCCTGAAGTCCACGATCATCTCCTTTGTTTTGTTGACGTTGAGTGTGAGGTTATTGTCCTGACACCACACTCCGAGGGCTCTCACCTCCTCCCTGTAGGCCGTCTCGTCGTTGTTGGTAATCAAGCCTACCACTGTAGTGTCGTCTGCAAACTTGATGATTGAGTTGGAGGCGTGCATGGCCACGCAGTTGTGGGTGAACAGGGAGTACAGGAGAGGGCTCAGAACGCACCCTTGTGGGGCACCAGTGTTGAGGATCAGCGGAGTGAAGATGTTGTTACCTACCCTCACCACCTGGGGGCGGCCCGTCAGGAAGTCCAGTACCCAGTTGCACAGTCTCGAGCCTGATGACGAGTTTGGAGGGTACTATGGTGTTAAATGCTGAGCTGTAGTCGATGAACAGCATTCTCACATAGGTATTCCTCTTGTCCAGATGGGTTAGGGCAGTGTGCAGTGTGGTTGCGATTGCGTCGTCTGTGGACCTATTGGGGCGGTAAGCAAATTGGAGTGGGTCTAGGGTGTCAGGTAGGGTGGAGGTGATATGGTCCTTGACTAGTCTCTCAAAGCACTTCATGATGACGGAAGTGAGTGCTACGCGGCGGTAGTCGTTTAGCTCTGTTACCGTAGCTTTCTTTAGAACAGGAAATGAAGCATGTGGGGACAGCAGACTGGGATAAGGATTGATTAAATATGTCCGTAAACACACCAGCCAGCTGGTCTGCGCATGCTCTGTGGACGCGGCTGGGGATGCCGTCTGGGCCTGCAGCCTTGCGAGGGTTAACACGTTTAAATGTTTTACTCACGTTGGCTGCAGTGAAGGAGATTCCGCAGGTTTTGGTAGCGGGCCGTGTCAGTGGCACTGTATTGTCCTCAAAGCGGGCAAAGGAGTTGTTTAGTCTGTCTGGGAGCAAGACATCCTGGTCCGCGACGGGGCTGGTTTTCTTTTTGTAATCCGTGATTGACTGTAGACCCTGCCACATACCTCGTGTCTGAGCCGTTGAATTGCGACTCTACTTTGTCTCTATACTGACGCTTAGATTGTTTGATTGCCTTGGAGGGAATAGCTACACTGTTTGTATTCGGTCATGTTTCCGGTCCACTTGCCCTGATTAAAAGCGGTGGTTCGCGCTTTCAGTTTCGCGAATGCTGCCATCAATCCACGGTTTCTGGTTTGGGAATGTTTAAATAGTTGCTGTGGGTACGACATCACTGATGCACTTGCTAATAAACTCGCTCACGGAATCAGTGTATTTGTCAATGTTGTTGTTTGACGCAATGCGGAACATATCCCAGTCCACGTGATCGAAGCAATCTTGAAGCGTGGAATCAGATTGATCGGACCAGCTTTGAACAGACCTGAGCGCGGGAGCTTCCTGTTTTAGTTTCTGTCTATAGGCTGGAAGCAACAAAATGGAGTCGTGGTCAGCTTTTCCGAAGGGAGGGCGGGGGAGGGGCTTATATGCGTCGCAGAAGTTAGAATAACAATGATCCAGGGTTTTACCAGCCCTGGTTGGACAATCGATATGCTGATAGAATTTAGGGAGTCTTGTTTTCAGATTGGCCTTGTTAAAATCCACAGCTACAATGAATGCAGCCTCAGGATAAGTGGTTTCCAGTTTCCATATTGTCAAATGAAGTTCGATCAGGGCCATCGATGTGTCTGCTTGGGGGGGAATATATGCGGCTGTGATTATAATCGAAGAGAATTCTATTGGTAGATAATGCGGTCGACTTGCGTACTATTGTTTGTACAGATGAACGTGGTACCTTCAGGCATTTGGAAATTGCTCCCAAGGATGAAACAGACTTGTGGAGGTCTACAATTTTTTTCTGAGATCTTGGCTGATTTCTTTTAATTTTCCCATGATGTCAAGCAAAGAGGCACGGAGTTTGAAGGTAGGCCTTGAAATACATCCACAAGTACACCTCCAATTGACTCAAATTATGTCAATTAGCCTATCAGAAGCTTCTAAAGCAATGACATCATTTTCTGGAATTTTCCAAGCTGTTTGAAGGCACAGTCCACTTAGTGTATGGACACTTCTGACCCACTGGAATTGTGATACAGTGAATTGTAAGTGAAATAATCTGTCTGTAAACAATTGTTGGAAAAATTACTTGTGTCATGCACAAAGCAGATGTCCTAACCGACTTGCCAAAACTATAGTTTGTTAATGAGAAATTTGTGGAGTGGTTGAAAAACAAGTTTTAATGACTCCAACCTAAGTGTATGTAAACTTCCGACTTCAACTGTATATATATATATATATAGTACCCGTCAAAGGTTTGACGGGTACTACACACCTACTGTACTCATTCTTATTTTTCTTATTTTTTCTTAAATAATAGTGAAGACATCAAAAGTATGAAATAACACACATGGAATAATGTAGTACCCCAAAAAATGTTAGACAAATCAAAATATATTTTATATTTGAGATTCTTCAAAGTAGCAACCCTTTGCCTTGATGACAGTTTTGCACACTCTTGGCATTCTCTCAACCAGCTTCATGAAGTAATCACCTGGAATGCATTTCAGTTAACAGGTGCACCTTGTTAAAAGTCAATTTATGGAATTTCTTTCCTTCTTAATGCGTTTGAGCTAATCAATTGTGTTGTGACAAGGTAGGGGTGGTATACAGAAGACAGGACACTGTTTTAACACTGCACACTGTCTTAACAAACCTCCAAACGAGCTTAAATGCCATACAATACTACTTCCGTGGCCTCCAACTGCTCTTAAATGCTAGCAAAACTAAATGCATGTTCTTCAACCGATTGCTGCCCGCACCTGCCCGCCCGCCTAGCATCACTACTCTGGACGGTTCTGACTTAGAATATGTGGACAACTACAAATACCTAGGTGTCTGGTTAGACTGTAAACTCTCCTTCCAGACTCACATTAAGCATCTCCAATCCAAAGTTTAATCTAGAATTGAATCTTTAATCTAGGCTTCCTATTTCGCAAAAAAGCCTCCACTCATGCTGCCAAACATACCCTCGTAAAACTGACTATCCTACCGATCCTTGACTTCGGCGATGTCATTAACAAA